>NC_070635.1:2594902-2618341 GCF_947347685.1 Pleuronectes platessa
CCTCCTCCGATGCTTTTCTAATAAAACTGGAGAGATGGAAGAGGCCCGGGAGTAAATACCCCCCTCCCCCCCCCCCCCCCTATCCATCTTGCGGCCCTGTCATTAATCCTTCATTTCCCCCACTGGCCATCAATCATTTCCGCTCAGCAGTGGGATAGTCACAGACATGTTTTTGATAGCGTTCTCCGCACCCGAGAGCTCATTGTAGAGCGGCGGTCTGGGTGTCGTGGATTTGCCGTGGAGAGGGTGAGCTGATGGAGAACAAGACGCTCTGCAAAGCGTTCGCTCTTGTGAGGCAAGAAGATTAATTCATCATTAGATCATGTGATGAACTGTAAACACAGGCCGCTTTAATCTACTGTGGGGCTAAAGAATCACATCGGGAACCTTTTTTAAATCTGCCTGAATATCAGGAGAACGTTACATTAGATTATTGAGCTGCAGCGAGGTTTGAATCTTACGTAACCCACGATGCTATTTGTTATTGAGAGTCACATCGGGCTGCTGCAGTTTTGACCCCATTTCGGAATGATTTTGAAACTGTGTGTTCTTGGCTTGTTGAGAAAACACGGTGCAGTAATTCCTCAGAGTGCCTTAAACAACAGTGACAGGACAGTTGCTTCGGGTAATTGTTTGTGACAGTGTTTACTAGTCCCTGACGTGATCGAGTTGTTCTGTGGTATAATGTTAAATTACCCCCCCCCCCCCCCCCCCCCCCCGCAGGTTGCGGTTTGTTTAAGTTTGACTGCACAATGACAAATAGCAGAGGCAAGACAGAAGTTGAGCGAGCAGCTCTGTGAGGATCTAATTAGGCTCAGTTGAGTGTGTTTACGTGCTGTATCCTGGTTTGGATTGTGTTTACATGGAAAATGAGAAACCTGATTATATATATATTTCATGATAACACGTGTTTACGAGCAGTGTCTAACCTTTGATCATCTTATGGTTTATACAGGAAGCAAATCCAGATTCTTCAAAAACTTAGATATAACCTAATCCAGGTTTTCTAAAACAAGGACAAGATGTTGACCGATTCAAAACTTAGAAGCTTAGAATAATATAAATAGATCATAACCAGGATACTACAGCACCGGTACTGGAACTTCAATTACAGAGCACATCTGTAAGTGTTGCCATGACGCTTGACGGCTGGAGTTCCTGATGCCTGGTGCTGGTGCGATCGTCATAACAACAACTTTCATATTCGGGGACACACAGCATCGTCGTCTTTTATTAATAACTCACCATGGTTAACTGTCCTAGCAATACTAAAGAGAAGTACACAAGAAATAAAACACACAACCAGATGAACTAACACCAGGTTCACCAGCTGCCTCATTCCTCCAGTGCTCTAACGCTATTTGTTTAAACAGAACTTGATTGGCTGCTGCCTGGGTTGCTGCTTTAAAAGTAGTATTAAGTTAGGATAATGCTAACATTACTAGCTATCAATTAGCATGCTAATGTTTGCTAATGAGCACTATCTTCTAAGTTCATCTGAGGTGGATGGGAATAGCTTTCTGCAGGTATTTGGTCTTTATTGATGAGAAAGTGGAGCTCCATGAAACATAACTAGAGGTATTACAGTTCATCCCTGATATAATAAACACAATTAACCGGATTAAAAAATAAAAACGGTTGTTGAGACAAAACGACAATTGTAAACCTCGCTGTGTTGCTGGAGGAGAAGTCAGAGGATCTCATCTAAATCATCAGGATTCATCCATAGGGAAAAAACATTCCGTGTCAATCTACCTTGACTTGTTCTGATCGAAATATTTGCAAGAAGAAAATACTGTTGCGTGTAAACAGGAGAATTATTGATTGTGCGAGATGAGCGATTTGTCTTTTAAACCTATTACGATAGAAATTACCCACTGATCCCAGATGAGTTAGACCGCACAACAACAGGCAGCACTTATGACTCACACTCGTAGACAGATAAGGATTGTAAGCAGACACTAAGAGTCCAGCTTGTGGTAAACCTCACAGTCAAACATTTGATTAATGACGGACTCATTTGCATTCAGGGCTGCTACACACCACAGCCTGAGCTTTATTCATGGGACTGCTGCTGAAATCATTCATTATCAGCGTTTCAAGGGTTTTTGGTGCCAAGAAACACTTAGCCCTATTAAAAGTGCACATGCCAACAGGAATAGGAAAAGGGTAGTTAATTTATCAACTTAAAAAAAGGAAGATGAAGAAGTCGTGGAGAGCACAGTTCATTTAAGCCCCCGACAGCCATATTAGGCCTGAAATAATAATCAGGGAGGGAGGGAGAGAGAGGAAACAGAGGATTTAAAGGCATCAAAAATCCATACAAAGGAGGTTAGGGTAAGAGAGCACACCATGGCATGCTTTATCACTAGAACCAACATAATAAGCTAGAAATATGTAATGGTGGGAGGGGAGAGAGACAGAGAGGCTGGCTAATCACCAGTGACAAGCCCCTGGATTAGAGGGAGGGCAGCAGATGGCCTCAGGGAGGGCAGGGCTGACCTTATACGAATATCCCGGTGGGTTGATAAGGCTCAGTAGCTCCTTGTGCCTACAGCAGACAAGCAAGCATGGAGTGTGTGTGTGTGTGTGTGTTTGTGTGTGTCATTGTGTGGGTGGTCGCTGCCCACATGTACCGTTTAAGAACTTACAGAGCAGAACGTTAATGTAATCAACGAGAATTTGTATTCTGTCACTTAGTTGCCGGACCTTAAGAAAGCAATCCATACTCGGAGGCTAGCCCTCGTCGATAAAGCGCTGTAATGTAGATGAGTGTGGTTTTACAACCACTCCATCCATCCATCTAGGCTGCCTGTCCTCTGAGGGTCGCCCGGGGGCTGGAGCCAATCACAGCTGACCTGGGGTAAGAGGCGGGGCACACCCCTGGCCGGGTCAGCACTTTATCACATGGCCAACGTAGAAAGACAAACTCATCAACTGTTATTAATTATTATTTGTATCATCGATTAGGATTTATCAGACGAGAAAGTCCATCAAGTATTATCCTGTTTACACAAAAACTAATCCTGACATGTCATGTATTTTCGCAGAAATTCCGATTAATTGACAATATCACTGTACTGTGTTTTGGATAATTTATGAATCTAGTTGCACTTTACTTTTGCGGATGTTCACTTTCATCATTTGTTCACAGTGCACAAACTTTCCCTGCAAAGCTGTTTGCAGACATTGGGTTGAATCCACTTCAAAGGACGTAAACTCGTACATGGGGAAATTATGTATATTACTAGGAAAAGGCAATACACAAAATATATTTATGGATATATGAGCCAATTTGTTTACTGCTCAGAGCGTTATGTTCTCAAAATCCCAATTTAATTAAGTTGAATCCAATATTCACCTTTTCTTACCTTGCCTTGTTTTCACTTTCTAGTTTCATATTTAGCTTTTATAAACCTAAAGTTTACAGCCACTATAAACCAGCATTTCCCAAATACACATCCACACTTGTCCCTGAGTACAGGTACCGTCTCAATGAGTATTTCAAAGGGATATAAACTTGTCTCTAGTGATCATCTCTTTAACAAAGACGGTTCTTCTTTGTCATTTCAATATTCAGCACACGTTCAGTACAGGTTTATGATTTAAAGTGAATTATGAACATAGATTGCTTCCCATTTGGAAACCATTAGAGGCAGTTTTATCCCGACAGTCTGTTTTGTCCTAAAGGTAAAATATAAAACACTTTTAATGCCTGGTCAGACGTTAGCTCCGTTAGAGGACTGTGGTGCTCTGGCTGTGTCCTTTTGTCTCATAACCAGTGAGGTTATTTCTGCTGCTTTTAAATGGTTGCATAACTAAAACTCCAGTCTTGAACTCCATCCAGCTCCTCATCCATCCATTGATTCAAATGCCTATTTATCCGTTCGTCCATTAGCGCTTTTCGGCTCTCGCTGCGCGTTGAGCTGTGGGTGGATAGCGTGGGCCTGCACTCATGGGTGTCACTTCACACACTGGGTCTTTGGCAAATACACCCCCCCCACCCCCCATCCCCACCCCCCACCACACACACACACACACACACACACACATGCGGTCCTCTGTAACACAATGTCGATAACAAAGCAGCTTTTTCTGTGTTTGAGCAGTTACAGCCAGGGAAGAGAACTCTAGTGGTCACACCCCCGGTTTTATATATAGCTCAGTGCGAGTATGTGACAGATTGTGGGGGGGGCGGTTTCTCATCCTCTCTTATCTCCTGTCATCTCTGTGAGGAATCAGTCAGTGTCATTATGTGGTCGTGGTTTTTTATTTTTTTAAGAACTGAAACATTAGTCATATTAAATCATGATCATGTTTAAACAGTATGATGCTAAATGACCAATTAAAAAAAAACTGCAACAGTCAAGTGTAATAGTTTTAGTGTAATAAGGTATTTATAGTTTAATAATGATGGTATAATGGTGTCTAATTAATACATACATCATATTCACACTTTGCACTCATTAGTGGACATGCTACATATCATGTCTAGGTTATCACTAGCAATTGGTTTATTCCAAATTTGTAATTGCAGATTATGTTCTTATGTAATGGTTTGCTGAAGGCATTTTAATTTGATGTGCAAATGTGAGACAAGAAGCAAGATGGTGTGAAGCGTTCAACAATTTTCTTTTTTTTTTAATAACAGAAAAATAAGTTCAATAGAAAAATGATCTAAATTGGAAGAAACTAAGTATTTTCAAACTAAAGCCAAACTAAAAGTGTTGATGCGCAAAGTTCAGTCTGGATTCTTTTACTTGAACTTTAAGACTCACAGAAAAGAAACATGACAGTTCCGTAACATTTACCCCTTGAGACTTATGCTTTATTTGTACATCACATGTTGTTATCAGGGTAAAATTTGACAGAACAGTAAAAATGATCAGTTATCATTATTCCTAAGACACCCACACTCACCCTCCTCTGTGAAGCTGCTACACTGATCAGGAGATGTTTGCGTAATCCTGGACTCAGATGTGAATTTTCAAAGTCTGCTTCCATCCATCTCTGAAGAAATCAAAAGATCCATGTCTGTGCTTTTATTTCTGGCAGCTTGTACAATTTTAACAATAGTTTCTCTGGTATCTTCAAAGAAATCCGCCTGACAACTTGAGTTCTTTTTTAAGATCTTTTTTCTAGGACCCATCTAGAAACTCAGATGGATAATCAGGTTTCTATCTCACTCTAATAGTTGATGTTATAAAATGTAGTTTTAAATGCTGCATTAGGATATTTCGGAGGTGGAGCAGCACTCAGTAGAAATGCTTCAGCGAGAGAGAACAAACTCCCAGAGGACATGAAACTTGCCCTGACATTTAACACCTCTTTTAAAACCCAGTTAAAAATATTTATTTACTCCACTGCCATTGACTGAATCTTAAGTACCCCCCCCCCCCTCTCAACCTTGTATCCTGAACTCCCTGTTTCTCATACTCACTCTCTCTGAGTGGATTTTACAGGCAAAACACATTGGAGCTGCAAACAGAGCATCAGAAACCTGCCTGATTTCTTTAAAAAACTACAAACCTGAGCCAACGGGGACCTCAACAAATTCACACTCAATTCAGATAGAGCCAAGGATAATACTCAGAGAGGGAGAACCCAACATGGCAGCTTCATGATGCACATTCCAGATAATCAGTGAAATAAGCAGCAACGTGAGAACGATGTCCCAGAGAACTTCTTTCACCTCTTGACAGGTTATTTTATTTACTTTGTTTGTGATATAGAATATGTTTGAAGTCAAATTGCCCTTTACCAAATCTGCAGACTTCCCGGCGTCCATTTATCTTTTATTAGAATACTGCTTAGTGTTTGTACCTCAGTGTTTGTAGCTTCAGTGACATAAATGTCCACACAGGCTGGAGGTATCCGTTAATTCATTAAGTGCACAGTCCAGGATATATTCAATGAGTTTGCTCTTAAAGTTCAGATAAATTATACAGGACGCCACACTAATGAGAGGCACGTTAATGAACAGTCACTACACAGCTGCAGCTCAGTCCGGTTGCTTCCTCGTGTGATCGATAAAGAAAACTCCAAATCCTCTCAGATTCACTGTCTGAGTCCGAGTTGGACCTAAATCCTGTCTGGCACAGAGGGTTCACATATCAACCCCTCGTCTGAAAGGGTTTCCTCCTTGTTTAATATAAACATAGACCTCACAGAGAAGAGCAGACAGTTGTTAAGCAGGACTGTGAGTCAACAGTATTTATCATTGTCAAGATGGCGGCTGGTTGGTGGATGATGTGTCCGCGGTGCTGAAATATTTTTGCATTAATGGATTGAATAGTTATTGCAATTGATGCCTGAAGTTTGGCAGCTTTATTCTAAAAACTATATCTAACTCATGAATTTAAAAACATACAGTACATTTAGAGAGAGATATAAAGTGTATATGAAGCCAAATCATATTGATCGCCCCCTGGTGGGTGGCTGTAGAATAGGGCAGGAACCCCACCTCAACCATGTTAGTTGTTGGGACATTGAGCAAACTTAAAAGCCATAAAGCCTAGTTTTTATCAATTATTTCACAATTTAATTGGAAAAAGTGGAAATGCCATTTAATGAATATATCGAACATTATGGTTGACTGGAGGAAATCAAGTATTTTGTATGTTTATGGCACAAATTTTAAATTATTGTAACTTGCAAACTAAAATACTGCTGTCTTTGATATTGCTAATCATATTTGTGGTGTTAAACAAATTAGAGAATACGACCATTAATTGCCCAAAATATGTTGAATGCTAAGTATAGATGATTTGAGAGCTCACAGCTGGATCCAATAGAAACATCCCACAACAGACACCCTGTGAAGAGCGGAGGGGCAATGCAGCGTTGATGTGTCATCTCCTGTTGTCGCAGCCCACTCCCCTCAGAGCACTCATTAATGAACACGCAGCCAAGACAGACCCGGCTACTGTGATTCATCACGGCACATGTGACCTCTGCACTGGCTGTTCACACCGTGCCTTTCTTCCTCTAGCATGAACACAGGACTTTGCCGGATGCTTTAAACCCTGTAGCACGTGTTCACCGGGGCTGGTGATGTTCAGATTCTCACATGGTTTGCACGGTGGCTTGTTCTCCTCCTCTTCTCTTAAACTGTGCCACATCAACGGGGCTCTGCGTCTTGACTCAACACTTCAGTCGCAGACTCGGTCGCCTTCATTTGGTGGATTTATGGATTTATTTTTTACTTCAAACAAACCAAGACAAACATTTTTAGTCCGGCGTTGACCCGTGTCCCATACGTTTCCCTGTTTGCTGAAACAAGATGAGACTCAACCCCTCACCCTTTGTGTTTGGTGCAGAACAAACACGGGGAGAGAGTGGAGCAATTAGGAGGCAAGCGCTGTCAGTACAAAGAGAAAGATGAAGACAGGAACTTAGAGCAAAGAGCAATAACTGAAAGAAATAGAATACGATTAGATTATAATGCACAATATACTGTGCAAAGAAAGATGTGCAAAGCAGTCCCACAATACTCACAATACATAGAATAATCAGTTATTCAATGAAATCAAAAGAATTTGCATTATCACAATTTTGAAAATATAATTTGCAATTAAATGCTGACCAAAACAATCATCGTCTCCTGGCTGTACCATTACATATGTCCGCTGCTGCTATCTCCAAAGATCACACATGACTCATCATGGCTGCAAGCAAACCAGTCACTGCAATAATGATGTCACTGTCAAATAGACGTGTGTGATCAGAAGTGGCACATGTTTACGTTGACCTCTGACCTCACTGCAGGCAGCCAGGAGCTTCCTGCTGTTTCTGCACGCCACTGTCATGTATGTTTAAATTAACGTGTGCCTAGTAAAAGAGTGATTATTATTTTTAAACCTCAATTCCAATGCTTACTTCCTCGTTAGTAACTTTAAAAAAAAGTTTTCACTTATGAAACCAGCCGGTGTTGTTTGCTCTTTTATTTGTTGTGGCACTTTGATCCCGGTGAAGAATGGGAGCGTCTCAAATAATCTGTGGATTCTTTCACCTGAGTGTAGCTTGATGAAACTAATCCAGAAGCTCCACAGCAGGAAATCTTTATCATCAAAGAGGAAAACATCCACAAGATGTTGAAGGGGCCTCGGAGCACTTGAACCGCAACTAATTGCAAGACAAAGCTTCGGAGAATGTCATCCATCACCTCCTCGTTTTTACATTCACCTGGGTTCAGCTTTCTGAAAGGGCGCTTATTGAGAATCCAGTGGTCACACAGAGTTCGGGGGGGGGGGGGGGGGGGGATAGGGTCGACTCCTCCTGGAAGCAGTGATCAAATTGTCCTTTTTGGTACAAACATAACATCAGCCCATTTCCTGGATCTATCCTGCTCCTCCACTGGCTGGAAAGAGATGTATGAAGTGAGGAAACATTTTACTAAGGTGTTATCGGTCTTAATATGCAGGTTCAAGCCTTCTTCAATACTGCATGAGGTTAATTATACATTATAGTTGAAAAAGCACTGTTTGGGCGTGGACACTGTGGGATTGACGCATTTAATTTCTTATGATTGAGTGTTGCAATTTACCTTTCTGGGTTATTCATTCCCTTTAACCGGCCTCATTTCCTTCTACTTGATTTTGTAGAAATGAGAAATCACAGCAATTTTCATATAGATATATAGATATTTAATATTTCCTACAATAGCTGCTGTCATTTAGTAAATGTGTATCATTGCCTTTTTGATGGTTTCCTCTCTGTGAGGCTGCTGTTTAAAGGTGAATGTCATCGTACAGTTAATACCTGATCTGAATATCATTCCAGTCACCTCCCAATGAAATCATGTATTCTTGTAGTCGGGTGCTGTCGAGAGTGATAAGACAAGTACACATCGATGTTGTTGTAGTGGTGGATAGATTACAGTGATTGAGCAATAAGGAGAAGTAAGGGTAAGCGTTCCCTGTGGGACTGTTACAGCTTACGTCTTATCTCCCTGGGGTATTCGTCGTGTTCTCCATCACTTAGCGTGTTGGAATTCATCGAGCAGCGCCGCGCTCACCGCTCATCAGACCGTGCATCGTGTATTTATCAGGTTCTGTGTCTGGCTCCTCAGCAGCGAGTGAAACAAGAGTAAAGAAATAACACAACCCACTTCCCTGTGTACGCGGACCCTCAGCTCTCGGCTGCAGTGCATCATTAGAAGTTCCTGTCAGCTGACAACCCGTCGACTCAGCCCTAATTCAGCCGGGCGCACCTGCCTCGGTGAATATTATGTGTGTGTGTGTGTGTCTGTGAAAGCACCGCGGACAGGATTATATAGCTGTCACTGCCGTCAGTCATGTCTCCAGCTGCCCCCCCCCCCCCCCCCCCGACACACACACACAATCTGTGCCTCTGACAGCTGTAGTCATAGCAGCAGAGATAGCGTGATGACTGGGAGGATGTGGACGCCTCGGCCCTGCTACCTGTGGCCGCACCTGTCTCCCTCGCTTGACGTCTATTTAATGGGAAAAATGTTAAACCCACCGAGCAGTTCATCATGAGCTGGTTCCACAGTCGGGTTTTTAATCAAATCAATTTCCAGACGTTGTTTGAGAACAAGCGGTTATTTGCTGTGAGACGTTGTTTTTTCATTACCTTTTTAATTTTTGCTATTATTTGACGTTCGGCTGCAGTTTTTTTTAACAGAAGTCGGGTTTTATTCCAAAGTTGAAGCAGAAGAACCACAGGGGGGAAATGGGGAATTTACTTTCTGTAAAACCCACAACGACACAATACACAACAAATTGAACAACTTGAGCTGCAGCGCTTCAGATGATTAATAATCGCTGCACTGATTTTCAATAGCAAGACCAGAGAAAATAATTAGCACATTTGTTGATGATGATTATTTTAGACTGTGGATCTTCATGATGAGTTTTGTCTGATAATCCAAACCCTATAATTTCATTCACTAATTTCCTTAATACATGGTTTCATAACTTCAGATTGCTATAAACTACTTTGTAGAGATCGTACAATAAAACACCTCAACTTTCTTGAGTAAAACTCCTGCCTCTGTGTGTTGTGTGTTGTGTTTGTTTTCAGTTGTGTACCTGAGTGTGTCTTCGCACCTTTAGCAGTGTGCATGTGTGAAAGTGCCGTTGTCCATTAACCAGGTGAAGTCTTGTGCTTTGGAAGTGTTGACATCATTTCTCCCTCGGGGTTCCAGCTGGGAACTTGAGTATCCTCCATTGTTGTTGTTGTTGTTCTGAGGATTTTCTGTCCTGACAAGAATAAAACTGTTGAGGAAATGTGTGTTTGTGTGTCTGTGAGTGAAATGTGGGTCAGTCCTGCTGTTGTGGCCTGCTGGTGAACCCTCCAGTCAAAGTGTGGACAATCTGAACATGGCATGTGTGCACTCATACATGGACGTGTGGGTTGATGTGGACACGCCCTTCCCTTCATCGTCCACATCTGCTTTTTTGTTTTTTTGTTTTCCAGGCAGACCTGCTGTCGTAAAACCAAAACACTGCAGCATGACTTTTAAAATCCCAGTAGGAGCAGCAGCCAGTGTGGGAGCAGCACCAGTAGCCCCAGCAGCAATGGGTCGGATTCTCCATGTTAGTTGAGCACTATTTAACAGAGGCTCACTTCTGATGAAACCTTCCATTAGTCCGCTGTTAATTTACACAGGATTTAAAATCATTAGCGCCTCCTCGTCCGTGCTCGTGGCCTCTCTTGTTTACTGTTCCCAGTGAACGTAGCCCCAGGACCCTGCTGCTCCTCTGCTGTTTATGTGATTAGGGAGCGCGGATGAAGAAAGATCTAAACGAGGAGTAGATGAGCAGAGGGAGAGAGAGAGAGAGAGAGAGAGAGAGAGAGAGAGAGAGAGAGGAAGATAGAGAGAGAGAGGAAGAGGGTGTCATCCACAGATGCGGGAGAAAGAAGGGAGATTGTTTTTCCCTTCCGTTTCTCTATGATGGTCCACGGTTATCGAATATGTGACATTATTGATAGATGTGCATCTCCTGTGACTGCAGGCCCAGTAGAGTCCTGCTGCACTTTGACTCTCTGAAGACACACACACACACATCATACACACACACCTACCTACACACACACACACTCTCTATCTGAGTTGGTCACTGTGTTATTCCATCTGGACAGAGCTGTCTTCTCTTCCTAGAGCAGCTACTACACTGTGAGAGATGAAAAACACAGTGTACAGTCCTCTCTCTGTGCTGAGGCCAGTCGCTGTGTAGAAACATGGACACTGTGTCTCCACGTTCCTCCTACTGGACAAGAGCGAAGCCAAAATATCCCAGATACAAAGGCTGCCATCTTGTGCCGGTGACATCACTGGGAGCCAGTCGGTGCAGTTGTCTTCGGGAAAGGAGCCGTGGAATAGAGAGTCCTGGGTATTCACTCAGTCTCCACTTCCTCCCACTATCTGGAAGCCAAGCCAAAGTCATTCTGGTGGCTAATAATAGGTCAATAATCCCATCTCTTCCTAGTTAGCAGATAGGACATGGGCCCAACTAAAAAGTACATATCACAGATATATGTCCAATTGCTCTTTGGGCTAAGTTTGGGTATCATTACTTATCTGATATTAAGATGGGGGACACGTCCATGGCTCTGTGTTCCAGCCACTCAACTGCAAACGCTCCAAATGACGTATTCAACGTAAGACCCTTGTTTTCATATCTGCAATATTTTGGTTCATTTCTGGATATTGGGAGGAAGTGGACATACATCATCCATCTTTTTTTTTGTCTATGATATCTCTGTGTACATCAGCTAAACTTAAGGATAAGTTGTCCCCAGTAGGAACACCATCTCTTTCAGTCTTGGAGTCAGACATCTGTTGTGCCTGCATGGGGAACAGGAATTATTACAGTGACCTTGACTCTGTCAATGTCCTTATTGACGTTTGAGTATTTTATTAGATGGACTTAAAAAAAATGTGGGGGTACCCTTTACGGTTTGGAAGACATTAATGGTCCCAGTAACTCATGGTGATAATATCGAAGCTGAGGACGAGTACATGTGACACAAAGTGAGGCCATCGATGCCAAAAGACAAACTCATCTGCTCCTCATCCAACCTGACCTCCACATCTTTATGTTTCACTGCGCTCTATGAATATGTCATATTGCTCGGCTCTTTGTCAGTGAAGGTTGTTCGAGGACTTCTGTGCACGGAGGCTTCTCCTGATTGATGGCGGCTTTATGTTGCAGCATCTCGATGTGCTTTTACTGCCCAGGAAGCTGTGGAGGAGAGAAGTGTCAGCAGTGTTATCACAGGAAGGATGTGAGCACATGTATTCATCGTGCTGTAGAGAGTCGTGCAGGATACTGAGGAGGCCAACGTTCACACTGCAGTTTACTAACAAACCTGATTAACGCTGACCCGGAGGCGTTGGTGTTTAAACTAAAACTTCTGGGTCTTAAAGTTCAGGATGGATACTGTTGAGTCTGTGAGCTTGTTCTGCTGACTTGGATTAAGTGTGTCTTCATTTCACGGTTCAGTTCCTTGAAGCTGTTGACCGACACTGAGCCGTCCTGACAGTTCTTGACCTTTGAGTTAACCGGAAGGCTGCAAAGTTCTAAGTGGACGAGGCTATCCCGGCTTCATAGAGGATTTTCAATGTCTGCTTAAATTCATCGTGTATTATTTAAGGGCACAGAAAACACGACGCTCTGGATGTTAACAGAAGCAGTAAAAAATAATGAGGTCCGGGTTCAGCAGGCTGAAATTGAAGTTGCTGCATTTTCATTGACAAGCATGAATGGTGTCAATGTTTAAATGTCATTTCAGGCTGAAAAACTCTGTCTCCATTAATGAAGTGCAGCGGTTGTTTGTTTTATTCTCAAGATGAAAGTAACAAAGACACATTTATGTTCCATCGACTCCTGTCTCATAACTATTTATGAAATGCATCGTCTGGCGAGGAGCAGTTTATTCTCTGTGAGGGTTAAATAAATCACTGTATATGATATGTTCATTATGTTTCCATTACAACTCACAGTGCATGGACGGATTGTGTAGTATATAGATTCCCCCGGTATATCTAAAGTCTACAGATGTCATATAATGTAGTGATGCAGTCATTTTCCAACCACTAACAATATAATACTACTTTACACTAACCAATCATTAGTCATCATATGGTTTAAATGTTAGAGCTCATCACTCTTCAGAGAAATAGAAACTGAAACTGAGAAAGTGTGAGGATGACGAGGAGAATACCAGTGAGGAAGATTCAGACTAGACAAGCTGCTCATGGTGAAATAAGCTGCTGCCGTCAAACGCTATTTAGTCTGTCGCATGGAAATTGACAGTATTAACCTTATGGTGCTTGACACTTGTCAGAGTGGAATCCAAATGACTCTCATGTACGGGCTGACCCCAGTGGGAGGAGCCTCTGCTTATAAAAGGAGAGTGATAGGAATATGAAGACAGAAGAGCGAGAGAGAGAGAGAGAGAGAGAGAGAGAGAGAGAGAGAGAGAGAGAGAGAGAGAGAGAGAGAAGGAGCCTGAGAGAATAGAGATGATGGAATGGGTGTGGAAGAGAAAGAGAGCTGCACAGACAACAGAGACCCACTGTGAAAACGAATGCAGCCTCTCAGGATGGAGCAGCAAACCCAAGGGAGGGACATAATAAGACTTCCCTTCGTGTACCCCCCCGCCAAATGCTATGATTGATCAAGTCAGAACTCCTCTCTTTATTAACGCTGATCATATATTGCCGGCAGCAGGGTTTTCCTACACAGCAAGGAGGAGAGGCAAGAGCCCTCTTCAATTTCAGCTGAAATCTATTTCCATCTGTCGGGTTCGGTCTATCCAGGATATTGCCGGTAAGCCCTGATATGTCTGTCAACGTCTGCTTGTCAGAAGAATCAGCTGACATTATTAAGCCGCCACCATCAAACAACCTTCAAAGACACCATGTTGGCCTTTGAGGCAACACTGTCAAGTTTGATCTCGGTCTCCGTCGATCCAGGCCGGGATCTGAAATCTAGATTTCTGTTTCCACTGCAGATTATGAAGCTAAAGCAAATACAGCCCCATCAGCTGAGGAAGAGGAGTAATGATATTTCAAAGAGCAATTTCCTCATAACTTCAGAGGAGCATAGCTTTACTCAGACTATTATATCGACCAATCACGTCTTCATATGTCTCTGCTCAGTCTCATTGCGGAGTGCAGGGAGTAGTAAGAGTGTAGCAGAGCAATGTTTGGCTCTTGAGAAAAATGTGGCGTTTAAGATGACGGGCCAGGGCAGCTACTGGGTTGCTTTGATCCTCCAACCACTGGGGCGCCTTTGAAAGTGAGTCTTTGGAGTCAAGGGTCTCATCTGCAAAACACAACTCTGCTGAGGACTGTGCTCGAGGCAAAACACGCCAGTGGCCAAAACCAGAACACTTGTTGCCAGATCCAACAGGAACCCTCTTTCATATGATATTTATCTTTTATTCCCTTCTGGAGGATTTCATTTAAGTCGGCCAAAGCCAACATTCAAAAGAAAAGTGCTTCTTGATTTGGTTGAAGGACGATAAATGTTTGAGGTTGTGTGTTGGATGAGCCTCCTTTGGTTCTGCACAATAAGAAGTTGTATATGACAATTTTTTGTGATAGAGGATAAAATATCGCTGGTGTAATAGTTTTCCAGATACAACAATTGCTTGACATTCGCAAACAATCGTATATTAAAAGCATTAAATCCTCACATTTAGAAAACCCTCTGTTACCTCACCACCCCTCGAAATCCTAAAGTTTAGTGACACACAACTTTCCTGTCGACTGACCCACAAACTACTAATCAGTAGGAATCTCATTCCAATCTGCATCAAAGACTCCCGTCCTGCTGCTGTGTTAATGCACCATTTGTCTCTCTTAAAACAAACATTTGATGCACAATTTCCCTGTCGGACTGATCTGTAATCAGCCACTTACTCTCTACTTTAATACCACAGTGTGCAGTGGGTGTGAAAATATGCCGTTCGCCTTTCAGAAGCATCTGCACAGCGTCCAACATGTGAGAGAGACACATCTGGTTTTTGCGGCATCATTAACCCACATTTATTCCCAGATTGTGCGTTGTTGTCACAGCGAATGCCCTCCGCGGCAGCAACGTGTACAGGCACAGACACACAAACAAACAGATCCCAAACACCCACTCCCCCCCCCCCCCCCCCCCCCCCCCGCGGCTCTCAGAGCTCAGATGCACTCGTTCACACAGGCCCGCTCCTCTGCGCCCTTGTTTGCTCTTGAGCAGATGGAGCTGCCAGTTAGCATGCAGCCCTCCCCATGCTAACACGGAGGCTGCATGTTTAGGGTGCTTGCTGCCACAACCCAATGCTATTTTCTTTACCCCCCCGTTGTGGTTCATGTCATCCTAGCTCGCCCACCTGGCTGCACCCCCCCCTCCCCGTCCTCCTGTCCCACTCTCTCTGCCGATTACCTCTCTAATCCATGTTTAATGGATTCAGCTCTCTCTCTCTTCTGATTAAACCACCTCTGTGTTATAATCCTGACGTTACCACTGGATTGAGGAAGAGGCACAGGTGTCTACGTGAGATGAGTGGAAGCACTGACTTCTCCCGGTTGGAGTCGAGAGAATCCCGGGCAGCTTGTCCCATCACAGCTACAGAGGAAGCTATTATCTGGCATGTGTTTAATCCAATTGTGTCGTCTCCGCTTACACCGAAGAAAACCGTTTGATCGCTGCGCTGACGCCAACCGAGGGTTGACAACAGAAAGGAAGGCGGGAGAGAGATTCATGTGTTTATTGGAGATGATGGTGTGTCAAGCTGAAAATAAAGAACAGGTTCAAGTGTTCTCTGTGATTGTTTTTCTCCGGATTCGGATCCACGCGAGGAAACAGAATATGAGAGGCTCACAAATCAGCGGGCCGTTGAGTGGAAGTGAGTACATTTCATGTGAAGGTGCATAATCTCAAAGCTCTCATCTGCTTTCTGTCCTTGTAACACACACACACACACACACACACACACACACACACACACACACACAGACACACACGTTTACCCGGAGTGGTGCAGCAGTAAAAATCAAAGGGCAGAAAGACAGAGTTGTGTGCTCATTTGTCTCGGCGCCTTCAGATGGAGGGTGGTGGTTTTCACAGCTCTCGCCCCCCCGGTGCGATCATAGCACTGAGCATGTGTGTGCATGTGGTGTGTGCACTCGTCTTTCTGTGGTTGTGAGGACTCATTTTTGTTTCAAAACACAGGCCGTTTGCAACGCCTCTCCACATCCTCCCATGGTAGAAAAATTAAGCTTGAATATCCTGGATATGGAAGCAGCCATGTTGCATTTGAGGTATAATTTGCAGTCTGAGTCTGATCAGTAGTGAAGGTGGGTGGAGCAATGGTCTAGTTGTCAATCATGTTTCACTCTTTTTTTATAGCATCAAATATTGAATTAACTTGAACATACGTCAATGTGACAAGAACTACCGAGAAAAAGGTTAAGTTCATGTCCCATTCACTAACATGGAGGTGACAGTGTTCATGACTGATACAGTAGCTAGCCACTAGGGGGAGATCAAGATGCTTTTGCTTTATGTTTCACTTTTTGTTCAAACCAAGGACATCTTGGCCGATTCAGAGGGTTTCAGAGAAGTTCAGAGGGCTGGCTAGGTAATGCATTGTGTTCTCATAACTATAGTGAGAGTGTGTGTGTGTGTGTGTGTGTGTGTGCTCTCTCACCTTGGACTCTGACAGTGACGTTCCTCCGGCAGCTCACTATGAACCGTCCATTAACTCCTCTCTGTCTCTCTCGCTCTCTCTCTCTCACTGCAGTGAGCAGCAAAAGGATTTTAATATCGTGTTGCTGTTCCTTGAAAGCTTTGTTCTTTTTTCTCGCCCTGATAATTTATGGAGGAAGCTGAGACAGCGGGTGGCTCATTTATACCTAATGATATTCCTTGTGATGTCACTTCACGTTATCTCGCTGGCCGTGAGAACAGAAGATCAGGAGCGTGTTACATGATGAAGTCCATGTAGTGTACAGGTACAGACAGTCCCAGAGCAGCCTGTGAACTTCACAGTAGAAGGAGTTTCTATGATCCTGCTGAACTGAAAATGTCCGGTTCATCTTCTTTTCTGGGGGATTTTTCCATGTTTTTATCTTTAGTGGCCAGACTCAAAGTCTCAGCTCAAACAAGTCTGCTGTTATCATTTGTATTGAAATGTTATACATGTGCTTCCTTTTTGTGAGTGATTTAAACAGCCTCAGCCTCCAAAATCCTCCTCTTCTGAACAGCCTATCATTTACCCTCTTTTCAGATTTGTTTTTCTTACCCCCCCTTTGTACCCTTCTCTGTGATATTCATGTATTTTTCAAGCCAGTATCCCAAGGTATTACATCCGTAGTAGACAAGATTTGCATCCAACTCCAGCATGCAGTGCCAAGACAGGAAGCAGTTTCCTTCAGAACAGAATAGGATGGGATAGAATAGTTTATTGTCCATCAGAGGGGAAAATTTAGAAGATGAGAACAAAATACAGACAAACCCGACAACCAGAAACAACGTGGACACAGTAAAGTAAACAACGCAGATAAATTAAACATCTGTCAGGACACTTCAGGCTGTGTCTCTCATCTGAAGACACACCGAACTGTAGAGTCAAGTGGAAGTTGTGGTTTTACAAACAATTCCTTATCAGAACATTGAAAACATTGTATATACACACACATACCAAACATATCTGCCTCCCTGTGAGGTCACATTATTTTTCAAATTGGTCACATCTGAAGAAGCCCTTTACCTTTCAGTGGTGAAAACTGACTCTTGATAATAAACCTAAATTCTTTCGGTGGTGAGGAGAAACAGAAAAATCCCCCAAAAATGTTACCAGGCAAGAAGTCAGGAACAAAAATAGTCTTTCTCTCTGTGTGTGGATCTGTCTGCCTGAGAATGAAATGTATTGTACTGCCTGAAGCCCGTTCATGGCACCGGGCTCCAGCACCAAGCTGTCGACAGCCTGAGCAGGGAAAAGGTTTAAATGTGGCTTGAAATGTTCTTGCAGAGTCAGGGAAGTGAGTTTTATAAAAGGCTGAAATCTGATAAAGTAGATATCAGGCAGGAGCTTTAATATATAAAACAGTTTACAGTTTATGAGACAATAAAATCACAATTATTACACCTGTAAAACCGTGTCAGGGAGATTATTGAAAACAGTAAAATGGTTAAAGTTTCTGTAAATACATTTAAATTCACAACTGCACAATTCAAACACATACAAGGACAAGCTCCATAAACCGAAATCCTCTGTTCTCACAGTCAACATTTTACATAGACGAGTGAATTCACGGCCAAACCGCTGGGCCCTGGTGTACGGTAAACATATGTGTACAAGCACAGGGCTGGAGCTGCCATATGGAAACTGGTGGCAGCTCCCCCCAACCACTAATGCAGTTGAGTGGCTCTGAGGGAAACACTCAACCTGCCGCTGTGTGACTGTGCGCTGGCTCTTCATGGCTGGACGGAGATGTATGTTTCTGCTGAAGTGTACAAACAGTCACTTGCTCTTATTGATTTGCCCTCGGGTCAATCCTCTACCAACAGTAAATCATGTCTCTCCGGGAGCTTTTGTAGGATTATGATAATTCACCGTGCACTAAAGGTATTCCCTTTCTTCCTTGTACAGGTTGGATACACATTTATCAGATTAACTTACATTTTGATATGTGTAATTACTCAGTTATAAGTGTTGATCTTTGACATAAATGTGATATTTAATAATTCGTTGTCAATTAGGTCAAAGCTGGTGCCAAATGAAAAAAACAAACAAAAAGACATCTGTGTCCTTTTGAAAATCGAACGGTGAGACCTTTACACCAAAGACGACAAATGTCCAGAGCCGTTCTGTCCTTCTGTCCTTTGGCTGCCATCAATATCCTAGCAACCATCTCCCAGGGGCTCTGTAATCTCCCCATCCAGCCAATTAACGAGTGGGGGGGGGGGGGGGGGGGGGGGGGGTGGGAGAGTGGAGTCTGAGGATCAGAGACCGAGATCTGGGCTTCAGACTCCGGATGTTAAAGCTTGAGAGCTTCCTCACTTCCACTCCCCACCCCGGCTCCTCCCTGCAGTGCCCAGGTGGCAGCCTTCTCTCCGGGCTCCTCTCTGCATCTCGATGTGATGAGGTGCAGCGGCGCTTGTCAGTCCGGTGTCGCGTGGCGCGGCCATCGAGCCCTGGCCACCTGCCAGCAGAAGCTGTTTCAGTCCTAACGGCTGCACATCATCACAGGAAACCAGAAATAGCCTCAGTTGCAAGGTTAACCACCGCGTGCACCTGCAATGCACAGAGCTCAGGTTCCCTTCAATGGACTGAATGTGAATCCTCCTGCTCAACACTAATGTTCACAGTAGGATTGTTTCATCGACTGGCATCTGGTACAAACTGGATCAAATTCACTCGGTGTCGGAGAAGGCCTTCATCTGCCTCCGTCGTTTGACAGTTATTCACCACTGCTCCGAAAGGCCGACAGAAACATCAGAGCTCTATAACCCCCCCCCCGCTTCTTTAATCTCACAGCGGAGCCATCGCTGCTATTTCCTCTGCACATAGGATGTGTGCAGCAGCACAAATTAATTATTCAAGCATTTGTTCTTATAGTTGCGGAGTTAAAACTGTGGACTTGTGTGTGTCATTTCTTTAAATGTGGGATCCCCCGTGGAGAATGCACTACTGGAGCCTGTAAGATAGAGGTGTGGTATTTGTATGCAAAGCGCAGCCTCACAACAAAGGCTTCTACACTGTACGCCAAATTAAACAAGGTACACAGAGATGCACACATGCTGCAGAGTAACACATGCAACTGTTTGTACTAAATCAGCTGCACCAGGAACCTACCCTCAATCAAGGCAGACTGACTCACTCTGACAAGTGTGCCCAAACCTCAGTGGTATTACACGCTCCCACCTCCTCATGCGTAGGCACTGGCACAAATTAGCACAAGCAAGATGCCTGCGTCCTATGGGAGAGGCAGCTGTCAGTCTTTAGATCTATTCCTGGCAGTGGGAGGCTTCACACAACTGGGAGAGTGAGGGAACCTGACAGGTTTTATAGTAATCAATCATTTGTCCCACGGCTGTTTCAGAATCTGATATGAGCGAAAGAGAAATAAAAGCAGCCTATTATTCGAAGGTATCAAAGGAGAGAGTTTGTTTTGCCTCTTGAAAGCATCGAGAGGAGTGTCTCCCCCCCCCCCCCCCCCCCCCCGAATGGGACAAAATATAAATAGTCACCTGTTTAACCGCTCACAGCTGATTCCAGAGATATCGGGAACCCAGCCACAAGATGCTAGGACGCGTCCTTCCTGCCCTTTCTCTTTATCTGCCCCCCTGTCAACACATCGCACGATTATAGCCCAGCATCCTAACAAGACGTCCCCGTGGACCAGCAGTCAGGGGCGATGTCAGCTTGGTCGCCATGTTGGATGGAAATGTCTCATTACTCTGCCGAGCAACCAGCAGCAGAAACACCTCCAGGCCGTGCTCGGTTAACTCTGTGTGAACCACCCTGCCTCAAAATAGTCATTAGAAAGAAGTGACTCAAGGGAGGAGCATCTACCTCTACCTGACCTTAATCTCCACAATGAATAAATTATACTGGGTGTTTTCTGCAGAAGGAACAGATGAGGGGGGGGGGGGGTTCAAGGAAGGTTCACTCTTGTCGCTGCACATGCTTCCTGCACACAAAGCGACTGTGCACTGTTTTTTAGATTTTGTTTTTGTGGGTTTTACAACACGTACAGGTGTTTATGGTCTGTCAGGTCACAGACACGTCTTTTAAACTTTTCTGTAATGCAGCAGTTTAGACGCAGCAGCTGTTTGCTCCATGTGACACATTTTACTCACGAGGAACTCAAGCCAAGTGCAATAAAACATGTTTCTGCCTTTTTTCCCTTTTCAGACTACAATGGAAAAATAAAGTCGATCAAATGCAACAGCGAGGAAACAAAGCCGTGTTTTCTGATTGCAATTTGAAGCCTAATTATGAAATCAAAAAGGTTTCGCCCTGATTTCACCTCCTGCTTCTCTGTTTTCATCATCGACTTGAGTGTGACATGAAATGAGGGCGAGCATGAAAAGAAGTAACAGAAGGCAGTGGGTCGATGTGCTGATACCATCACAGTCTGTCTACTTTGGCCTGCTGTGTGCATGTGTATGTGCGCCTGCGTTGCATATATGTGTGTGTTTGAATCTTTCAGGATGTGCACGTGTGCATATGTGTGCACGCTTCGACTCAAGCTTGGCTCTGAAATCCACGTTCCCTGTCCAACAACTCCCACTTCCATATTGCTGCTGAATCAGAATCCAAGAACGAGTCCCCCCCCCTCAGGCCCTGCACCTCAGTGAGTTGAGCTGCAACTGGCCTAGAAGTGTTACCTCCTGAAACCCAGTGTGTTTAGCCAGTTGGTAAAACAAGACCCCCTGCTGTTACCTGGATTAATAACCTGCCAGGAGGGGATTCACCATCGATGATGCATCACCACTGCTGTAATTCGCTAATTCAGGGGGGGAAGAAATACCAACAATAAACAACAACAATAAGCTGTAGTGACAAAAGGGACATAAACATAGATTAGTGGGGTATTACTTTTCAAAATCACAAAATCTTTCTCCCTCCGTTCCGAGGACATGCAGCTCGACAGAGAGTGAACATGAGACACTGTTGAAAACACAGATGCTCGGCTCTCTTTGATGGAGAGCTAACACTTTAATTACTGCTTCCCAACAGCATGTTCAAAATGGTGGTTTTCAGCTCCAGCTAAACAAATCAGATTCTATCCTTTGATCCAGGTCTTGTGTTAAAACTGTTTATTTCGGGCTCGGTTTTATCCTCCATTTATCAATTTAAGTGTCAAATTGAGAATTGGCCGGATGCTTCTTTAGAATCTCTCTCCCATTTACTCCAAACCGTCTTCGGGGGTAATTGTTATAGGATTATGAGATGATTGTAATTGCATTGTTTTTCTAATTCCAAGCTTTGCTGAAGCAGAAAAATGAAAGTGTTCCAGTCCTAACACTTGGCTTGATGTGAAGTGCCTGCTTGGGAATACTTGAATCTCCCCGTGGCTGAGCGTGACACCGAAATAATGAAATTGACTTTTTTAAAAGCAGCTTGTGTAAGTTTCTCTCTCTCAGTATCAGTCTTGAGTGAGAAGTGATAATTACCATCGGTGTCTTGTTCCGCTGCGTCGCCCATGTGAGCTTATTGTTGTTGTCTTAGTGCATTACTTCCTTATCTGTTTTTTTTCTGTGCGATTCTACCTGTCGTCCAGAATGAGAAATCCAAATGAAAGCATGATGCATATAACAAATCACTGGTAATCTTTCATTTGCACTGATTCCTTCATGTTCACGAACACCAATCATCTCGCTGCAAAATCCTCAGATATTCAGTGTTGTTAAATTAGCTCCATTCCTAAAAGAATCACGTTAATTCTCATTGTCTCTTCGATTTCCTGTGTTTACCAGCAGCTGATTTTAAACCTCTCGTTCGGGGAGAGGGAATCTGCACAGCACCCCCCCACTCCGCCACCGCCTGCCTATTGGATTGTGATGTAAAGCCTGATGCATTGTGGGAGGTGATAATCTAATCCCCGAAGCTGGCGCTCCTGAGGGTGGGAGATCTCGCCATGTGATTGGAAAATTTATCTTAATAAAGTGACAGCTACATCATCAGCCCCCCCCCCCCCCCCCGAGAGCAACAGTGGCAAAGAACAACACACATGCAGATACACTCTGGCTCATGTGCAACGGATACACACACAGGAAGTAACACACATCGCACCTGTAACCTGTGATTTGTGTGCATCTCACATGGGTGATGTTAAAGCCCGAAGCCGCGCTTGCACTTTCCTCTTGTGTACATTCATTCTGAGATTGCCACTCCCCCCCCCCCCCCCCATCAAGAAAATCCACCCAGCGTGAGCTTAATCCACAAAATACAAAAGATTATCATGCACTGGCTGGATATTACTGTCACAAGGGGATTTGGAACAGCAGATTAGATAATGCAGATACACATTGTGGGGAGCCTTTAACACAGAGGATTCACTCCATATTAAATTCATGTTACATATCTTGTATTACTGTGATTCTCTCACCTCCAGTGGATATTTTTAACCTGTGTAGTCACTGCATTTTTCACACGTGCCTCACCTCCAGCACAAGGGAGGAACATGGTTAATTGAACAATTAAATTAAATATTTAACCGTGAAGTCTCTTGATAGAAAGAAGGTTCATGTTATGTCGAGGTGAGACATCGTGATTATAGCCCGACACATAAGACGTGGAGCTCTGTGTGGGTCCGGAGACGATCAATGAGCAGTGGGCACAGCAATCGATCGTTTCATTTCATGTAGGGCGTCAACATAGATTCCAGAAATACTAGATTTAATACTAGAAATACTTTCTCTTAAACCTTCATGAGAGATGTTGTTGTCCCTGCTGGGATATTCA
>NC_070635.1:2618541-2694539 GCF_947347685.1 Pleuronectes platessa
CCCACAGGAGCTCAGCTTACTGCACAGTCCTGGAGGAGATGAAGCTGCACACAGACATTAACAGAATGAAGGGGAATGGTTTCGATGGTGGCACTGGGATTCTCACAAGAGTCTCAGGTGTGACCTTGATGACAGAAACATAAAAGCAAAGTTTCCTCTGCTGCTCATTTAGTTACACTGCAGCTGTTTCTCTGTGCTATACTTATCTCCGTGAAGGTGATAATGAATGTTTCCACATCCTGTTGTATAAAGATCGGTTTTCATTTAACCGTATCACTGCAAATAAAAGTTTCCTGTAGCTGCTTCACACTGAAGCCTCCCACTGGTTTGCCCTGGGGAGGAACTGGGATGTAAAGCAGCAGGGAAAAGTTTGTTTTGCATCAGGAGGGAAGTAAAACTACTCATATACCAACCAGGTCTCCTAGAAGGTACGAGTTCAAACTGGTTTCTCAGTTACATTGTGGTGGCTTATGCGTGAACTGCTTGAAATAGTGTTTTTTAAATGAACCCACCACTACATGTTTATAGTGGAGTCATGGGAGGTGGTCAGGGTGGAGGCAGGTCACACATCACTTCTCACTATCATCTGTAGTTTCAGGCAACACGTGCATTTAGGTTAAGGTTAGAGAAGATTGTGGCAGATTGTGTTCGCTGTTGGTGCGTCGCCCACGTAGGCATATTCGAAATAGAGTCTTCTATTTATTACAATAATGTAAAAGGTCCCTCACGTTGTGCCATTGCATGATTGTATATCTGTCTCTCTCTTTCTCACTTCATCTCACCCTCTCGGTCTCAAGAGGACATCGACCGATTTGTCCTCGTCTCTCAGGCCATCAGCCGAGCCGGCAGACGTCCCTGCTGCCTCAGTGGCACGGTGGACCGTCCAAATATCTATTTCCACACTCGGCAGGGAGGCAGAGCCCGAGACATAAACACAGCGGAGAACATTCAGATGGTCCTGAGGAGTTTAGTGTTGCATGTTCCGCTGTTTGATGGAGGAGAATATCACAGGTTCTATCCTGGACCACATCAGCAACAGGATGGAAACACGTTATTCAAGGCTTGTAATTAATGTGAGCGTATAAAGACTATGTGCCTTCAGACACATTATCACTCCATAGAAAAGTTGGGCAGTCCCTCATCCCCAAGAAATACTTCAAAACATGACAGAGGTTTTGTTCAGCCTCACGCCACCTGATTCTTTTCCTCGGGATATATTTTGGATTCTTGATTCTGTCTCCACGCGCTGAACATCAGGGGCTGGACCAGACATCATGAAGTGCTTAAAAATGGATGTCAGATAGGTCTGCCTGTCCTGACACCTAGTCTGAGCTCAGTACTGCAACATGTCATCACTCCTTTGTTGTTGCATCGCTCCTGGAGTGGCTGCCAGCCAGACGCATCCATATTGTATGTCTGTGGGGCTGAGCTGGAGATGAGCCGCCACACCCCGACGAGCAGAACACCCTCCACCGGGAGAACAAGACTCCCTGCTGTGTGCCAGGCTCTTTCTTTCTTTACTTTTCATGCTCGCAGTAGAAAAACGCCTCGAACAGTCTGTGTCACTGCTGCGACTGTGAAGCCTGCCAGTGCAGCGTCCCACCGACCAGAGGCTTTCATCCACAGGGCAGAATCACTGAGCCTCTGAAAACTCTGCAACCTGCCTCCCCCCCATCCCCCCCCTCCCCCCCCCCCACACCCCCCTCACCCTTCGCCAAGCTATCGTCCCCCTTCAGGGAAGACATCCACGGCCCTGTCAGCTCACATTTGAGTCGGGATGTCTCTGTGTGCAGCAGTGGAGGATTCAGGTCGTACTGGACGGCTCTCGGGTGTGAATGTGTTTCTAATGTTTGTGTCACTTCACTGCAGAGTAGGAGCATCCACTTCTCTGTAAATAAAGATAAAACCGTGCACCAGAGCACACTCGTTTTTATTTGTGCCTTGACAGTGATCGGTAAGGCCTCTGTTATTTATTGTGTTTCTCCTCAGTGTCTCTACTTGATATTCTGAGGGTACTTTTCCTTGCCACAGCCTTAAGGACTGTTCTGGGGGCCTGTATTACCAATGTGTTTTGCTCTTTCTTCCCTTTTTTTCGCATTGTGAAAATGAAGAAAAACATTGTCCCTTATTTTGGCGAGGAAGATCATTTCTCTGGATTTCATGCACATTCATCACACATCACATTTCAATTTGTTTTCAATCCACTACATGGACATTGATTCCAAATAGAACAAGAAAAACACTTTGTCCCCACTGTCAAAATATCATCAATAATTAGTTGTGCACCACCGGGAGAAAAGAAACACACAGTTCTCTGTGACTAAGATCTTCATCGTTGCTCCTGTGGGCGGTGAGGACATCATCTTCTTCAAACATGTTGAGTACGATTACACAACTTGAGAGACTCCCCGGTTCTTTAACTGGAAACCAGTGTTCAGTGTATTAACCTCCACATTAGCTTCCACATTAGCTTCCACATTAGCTTCCACATTAGCCTCTTGTTGCTAAGCTCCACACAGTCAGTAATTTATATTCATCAGCTCATAAGACAGGTGTGTAACATAAAGAGACAAATCTAAATTTAGGAATAACTAATTTATAGCACAACCATCAACAACTTCAAACTAATTAGGACAAAACTGCAGGAAAAATCTGACCATCTTGGGTTTCAAGACATCAATGTGATGAACCTCACTTGAGTTGCCATGTATTTTTAAGTGATTTCTATATTCATGATTAAATGGTCCCGAAAAGCTGCAATCCAAAAAAGAAATAATTATAATAATACATTTTTAGTTGGGTCCATAAAACCTCAGGAGACTAAAGAAATCCTTAGAACACAATGTTATAAAATGTCATAACATTGCTTTGCTCAACCAACTGTTCAAAATCCCAGAAGGTTTTAGAGTTTACTAACAATGGTTTAAACTGAAAGTTCTAATTGAAAAGTGAGTTTTTCCAAATGCTGCATTTTCTTTCAAAGTTTGACTTCACTGAACTGAATTCTCAATCATTTTCTGATTTCCCCTTACATTAGACATTACATATAATATCCAGGAACTTATTCACAGTAATAGGTGAAAACCACGTTGACCTTTTAATGATAAGCAGCTGGATCCGTCTCCTGCATTGAGATATATCGAGATATCTCTTTTTCATGGGAGCAGAGCTGGTTCACTGTCTCCTTCACATTAACTTAACAATGCAGCAACTTCTCCAAACTTTCCTGGAGTGTATAAAGCATTTATTATTCACCTTCACTGCAGCAGCTCCAGAGCCACTGATGTGTTTGGCCTGTGTACATCAGCAACGTGGTGTGAAGGTTAACCTGACCGCACACCAGGACAGTCACTCATATTAATAAGACCAATACAGTGTGAATGTATTCATACAGAGCTTTTCAATATTCTAATTTCCCTTTGTCATGTGTGATCGGGTAAACCGGATTCGAACCACCAACCTTCTGGTGAGAGGACAACCACTCTACCCCCTCTTCCTCAGCCACCAACAACAACCCGGAGTATGAGGGGCTGTGGTCTCTGTGAGGTAGAGGACTCAGCCACGTGTTAGAAGACTGATGTTCTCTAGATAATTATGTTTGTTCTCATAAATGTCAAGGTTACCTGCTCTGTTTGTTTTGGAAGGAAACCGGCTTCTCCCTCGGAGCATGGACGAGCAGCGATGTGTTTTTGTGTTGTGCAACCAGGGCTTGTTTGCTTGTAGATTTAATTGTCATGTGAGTCATTTATCAGTTCCTAACTAGGAAATAACAGAGTGGACTGATTTGCTGCTGAATTTTTAGCATTTTACGTTGTTTCCCGACAGACGTCTGTTTTCCTTTGGCGTGTTGGAATCTGTGGTCGCTGGAATTTTGAAGCAGGAAAGAATCGTCTGAAGTCTCAGACACGTTCTTGTTGCTGTTGCTTTGGTGACAAACAGAGGAGCGGTGTAACAAGCTGCAGGTGTTTCAAAGTTTCATCTGGTTACTCCTCCAACATCTGGGGAGTTTATCAGCCAACAAAACAACACAACTAAGCTATTACAACAGAACAACACAGCTAATCTATTACAACAGAACAACACAACTAATCTTTTACAACAGAACAACAAGCTACTTTCTGATGCTCACTTTTGGCCTCTTGTCATTTTCTTGTTCTACCTTCCAGGTGCTTAGAAATGTAATGATGCTGATTTCTTCTACTTGAATTTGCAGTTTTACTTTGGTCAACACGATTAATGCATTTTTTCAAAGCGACAATATTATTGGAAATGTTCATTTTCACAATGTTTGTCAAAAGCCGGCGTGATGCATCAGGTGCAGACAGGGTCATGCAAGCTCGGGTTGGGTATCCACACTCTATAGATCTAAAGAACAGTCAGTATAGACAGAAGGAATCATTATGCAACCAATAACTTAATGTACCTGCAGTATGGACCTTTGAATATATTGTTTTAAGCGTGGAGTTTTAAAAGTTAACCTAAACTTTAAAGCTGAAAGATTCTATTCAAAAGATTCACGTGACTCAGCAAAGACCACGACTCGGTGACCGTAGCAAACAGCTGCTGCAGAGAGGAGTTGGAAATAAGAATGAAGAAGACTCTTTAGCATTGTGTGCCTGTGTGAACTGCCCTCCTCGCAGTCTGGTTCTGGACACGATGAGTAAAGAGTGATCAAAGAAAGTCCCCCGAGCCACGCGAGCACAATCCTGGTATTACAGCTAATGAAATTTAGATGGAGTGCGAGTGGAGAGCCTCAGTCAGCGTGGCTTAGTGCCGCTCAGCCCAGGGCACCGATCACACAGAATGCAGGCCGGGGTTAACAATCATCCATGAATGCTAAGCTGCTCAAAGTATTCCTTCAGATGCTAAGTATTGGCCTCTGGTCCTTTTTCGCTTTTTACTACGAGAACCTCTGATGCAGACTCCATCCGAAAGCCTGATGTCCATTTTTTATTTTTTGCTCCATTAGGAATACGTCATTGTAAATGGCCACATTATCTGTCTGGGAACACTGGTTATGGCAGCCTGTCCTCTATCAACACACTGACAATGGACAGTTGGCCCCAGCCCTCATGCAAAGCAGATTTGTGTTGTAGCTCTTGGCAAACAAAACACTGCTCTGAGTGTAATGTGAGTCAACACAGTGAGTTCAATGTGGTAACGCTTACTCCACAGAAAAGGGGATGAAAACATGCAATTATCACATCGAAGCTCAGATGGTGAATTCTGTCTAAACTGTGACGCTGCTGTGCACAGAGAGCCGAACGCTCAGGAAGTCAGTTTCCTTCCAGGCAGCAGGAACACACACGTCTGGTTTGAATTCATCTATCGTCTGCTCATCTTATTCTAAGGGTTGATGGAGCCAATGGTTGCCAGTGTGCACCATTGGCAATTAAGGGTCTCCAATCAACCTAAACCCAATAAGCATGTGACCCTGAATGAACCAGGAGTCGAAATCAAGAGCCGCCCCCCCCAACTGCTTTGAAATAAAGAAGAGGTTGTGTAATCAAACTGGACATCTCCCAGTTTAACTGTGAAACCGATGGATCAATTTCCAGGCGTGTTTGCTTGACATTTAAGACTCGTTCTCTTTCTCATTAAACGAGCTTCACGAACCTTTAAAATATAATAAAATCCCAACGTGAGGTTCGTCTGTCAGCAGCCGAATCCATGAAATGAATATAGTCAAGCGTAAAATCAGACCTCGGTAAAATCATCTTTCTAAACGGGGATTTAATCTGACAAGTTGACTGAACTCATTCTCATTTGCTGGATCTGTGTGGGAGAGCCAATCCCCAGAGACCGCAGCCTTACACAATTTGTACATTAACTCAAAACCTTTCAGAAAAGGCTCCTTCCTGTTTCTGTGCAGCATGGAGAGACACACTGACAATATGATATGGGAGGGCTGACAGTGTTCTGCTGCAGCCAAGTTTCCAGTAAAGCTGGAAGGGATCATCCACTTTATACTGCACCTGCATCTCTGCACTGCTTTTAGGAAATACTTCATTTTGACTGGCTGATTTGAAGTCAGCAGACAGGATGGCAGTGAAGTAGATGATCCAGAGGTGAACCCTGACCCAGTCGAGAGCGGGGGAGCTCCTGTTCTCTGCGTCCGAGATGCTGCGGATTTGAGAAGTGACAAACAAGCACAAGCAGAAGGAGAGAGAGAGAGAGAGGGAGAGAGAGGGAGAGAGAGAGAGAGAGAGAGAGATAGAGAGAGGGAGAGAGAGAGAGCTACAGTGTGACCCATTCATTAGTGGAGCTGACCCTGCAGGGACAACAAAGCTGTTCATTAAATAGACACTGAAGGCCCAGTCGGGGATCAGACTCTCACTCTAGCAGGGAGGATATTACCCTCCACATATATGGTTCAAAGCAGAGGTCCTGAGTATCAGGCGGGGGGGGGGATCCCAGGGGGCCCTGATGAGGGCTCCGTGGGGCCCGGAGTAAAACAAAAGGATAATTTTATTGTGATTGAAGTTAAGTTTGCTGGAAATGACTGCAGAGGTTTTCCCTTTTTGTTTTTATCGAGGGACCTTAAGGTGCGGAAATGACCGAGAACTAGAAATCTGCACTAACTTGAAAAGGGAGAATTATCTTTCCATCACAGCAGCATGATGAGCCCTTCTCCTTTTGAAGGCTCCTTTCAAATGTGTTCTTTCAATAATGAGCAACGACAGATTCAATGGGAGGATCCGTCCGGGGCGGAACCATCGGAGGAATCATTAGGAGCCAGTGACAAAGCTGAAAAAGAATCTGTGTGGGTGACTGAGCAGCTTCAGATGAAAAGCTAAGAGTCATGACACTAACAGGAAGATTCTGTGGACCAGATCGTCTGATTCGGGCTCAACCATCACGGACTCCTCGGTCAATGTAGATCACGTCCTCTGGGTTAGAATGGATGTGGCTCCTGAGCTGTGACACGGCTTTGATGTCCAGAGAGAGGAAAAGTCCGGGTAAAAGTCTGATTCCAGTTTGATCCACTGTGGCTTGACAGTTGGGTTTTAAGATTTCATACATTCACCATCAGAACAGTCGTCTGACTAACTCCTGTATCTCCTCCACACTGACCACAATCCTGTGTTTTCTCCACATGGGAGTTCATCTCTCACTGAGCTGTGGTGACAGTGAATACATCACTAACAAATCGACAGAGGACACTAATCCAGACATGCATGGGTTTTTTTATTTATCTCCTGAAGATAACGTTATAATCACCAGTTATTAGCCTTGAATGTTCCAATACGTCACTTCACAAACCAAAAGGTGGCGTCACGGTGGGATGGACACATGGGAAGAAGTCAGAAGTAAAGTTATTATAGAGCCAGAAAGTTGGAAAATGAGAGTTAGTACTTGATTCAACACAAACTATGATCTTTCAGTCAACAATAGACAAGTTGTTGTCTGTGTTTAAACTTAACAAACTGAAAATCATAGTTTTCATAGGAGTCAAATCAGAAGAGAAGTTTTTAGTTGTTTAATTTAGATTCTGTGCTCATCCAGAGTTCCATTGTCTGTACAGTCTACACAATACACTTTTGTTTTCCTCTCTCTCTCCCTCCTCAGTATTTCAGTGGCAAAGTGATGCTCGCTCGCCCCGCTACCTTCTGATTGAGTCACACACAGCACTGTTTCCCCCGTTGAACATGAAATCTCACAAGAAAGCAAAGACTTCAGAGGTTATCAGTAAATTTATCAGCTATAATAATGAACACACAGATAAAAAGGTATTTTTGTTTCCTGGATGATAAAACTAAATTTACATTTAGATTGCACAGGTCGAGCTCTGTACATTCAATCTACAACTCGCTCCTGCAGGAACCGGGCACATGCTTGGAAATGTTGAGTTTTACCAAAGTATGTGTTTGTGGATTTGTTTGTTCATTTCTTTCAAGGTCTCATTCTGATTTGAACTTGGATAACAAAGTATAAATGTTTATGTAAAGAACACAAATAACCTGAGCTTTACTGTGAAGGAGGTTATGTTTTTTCTTTGGCTGTCTGTTAGTTGGCAGAATTACACAAAATACTATTTAATAGATCACAACAAAACTTGGTGGAATGATGTGATATAGGTCAGGAAAGATTCCATTAAATTCCAGTGGGGATCCAAGGTTTCCTTTACACTTTCTTAAACATTTCAAGATAAGGTATTGAGCAATATTTTGATTGTTTTTTCCGATAATAATCCTGGAAACCTGGATTTATATCTGTGATTGTGTGGAGGATCTAGTTAATGTGGTTCTATAAGGGGACAGTTGGGTCTTGGCTTGGGTTCTGCTCTCTGAACCTCTAGGTAGATGAGGACTCGAGCTGTGTTGAATGAACTTCCTGGATTAGATCTGGGTTTTTTATTTTGGTGCCATAAAATGTTCTGATTCCTCAGCGTCCTATGTCTTCGTGAGTTTTTTATTTTGAACACAAAACCTCCAGGATTGTTTTATTTCCATTATTAGATTAAAAATAAACACCACATCGAGTCTCAGGTAAACAACTCAGATTCTTTGTCTGCTGAATATTTTTCCCATCTGAATCCTGCTTGTGAAAACACCAGTAAGCATTAATAGTGGCACGATGTGTGATCTGGAGCCATTGATGCACAGAGAACCTGTGGATGATAGGACACTGGTCCGGTGGATTGATACTAGAGAAGGTTGACTGCACACAGATCCTAGTAAGCACTATGACCACAAGGCTAAGAGCCTCCTCACAAGAGGCAATCACAGCCTGAAATGTGCCTCTAATTGTTTACCTGCCTGGTTTTAACTCAACGTGGGTCAACCTGAGTCGCCCTCGTCCTCACTGTCCACTCCTTGTTAAAGTTCCAGTCGGCTCCGGGGGCCACAGGCTCCTCAACGATCAATACCAGGTTAATTGGAGGTGAAGTGTGAAGCAGACCAATTAGTTTGATGCCTTTTCCGCTGTCCTATCAATAGCCTTTAGATAACAGTGTGTGAGAGCAGCCACCGTTCCTTAATTAGTGTTTTTCAACCTATTGACCGGGCGGAGACAGTTTTCCTGGTGTCAGCTAAGTTTCATTTACTGGAAAAACACACAGCACTGAGCCCTGGGTTCTTTTCTTCATTCAGTACAGGCTGTGCAAAGTGAAAGTGTGCAAGGAGCTGTACTTCCTCACCTGGTGTGGGTCTAGAGCAAATCAATAAAAAGAAGTATTTAAAAAACTGAAAGGGTTTGTAAATATTCACGAATGTTACACACTTTAAAAAGCTTCAATTTAACCTAAAACAAATAAACTGAATAAATCTGGTTATCAATATCATTGTTATTGTCCTTGTTTCATTTATGTTCTACATTTAATTAAGTTGATAGTTCTTTATGTAAAATCTGTAAATTGATGTAAATCTTTCAGGCAATTTAAACATATGATTGAATGTGTATAAATCTGCTCATATTGATAAAACTTCCCTGCAGTTGGTAAAATAAGAATTGTTGTTGCCAATAAGTTTGGTAAATTGCTTGTGGCCCCGAAACTGGTTTCCAGACACTTTTCTTTTCACACCCACTGCTGCAATGTTGTTTATGCACTTCCTTATCGTGTCCCCCCCCCCCCCCCCCCCCCACGCACACTGTAGCAGTCAGACAGTTTTCACCACACACTCAGAATTGTGTAGTCTGACCCGAGTGTAGCACAAAGCAAGGTGACGGATTCTTTTTATTGGCTGTGTCACATTTTCTGCACTTCCTGCCAACAAGCTTTTCAAGGACCACATTAGAAGAGTCTGTGGATTTATTGTGTCCTCCTTGAAAAAGCATTTTGTGCTTTTCCCTCAGTTAACAACACGTTGAACTGTCTCGGGTTTTTCCTCCAGCATCAGACATTTGAAGTGTTTGACTAATAGGCTCTGGTAGAATATAGATTTTTGAATAAATTCATGAGAATTTTCAAATGCCATCATTGATCTTCAGTGATATTAATCACTGTAACTACAGGATGTTTGTTAATTATACATGTCCAGTCAATTCAAATTGATAGTGTGTTTAGATTTTAAACCAACCAACATGTCTGGATGTCTCTGGATGTGTCTGGATGTCTCTGGATGTCTCTGGATGTTGTTTCTCACGTTGGACCAGACGGTCTCTCTTGTAGTTTCATCTGAAGCCAAAAGGTTTAATGTTTTCATTTGTTTCCCAGGTCCGTGGGGAAGGTGCATGGGCAGTGACTGTGGCCCAGGTGGCAGCCAAAGCCGGGCAGTGTGGTGCGCCCACGTGGACGGCTGGACGACGCTTCACACCAACTGTGAGCAGGGCGAGCGTCCCTCCAACCAGAGGAACTGTTTCCGTGTGTGCGACTGGCACAAGGACCTCTATGACTGGAAACTAGGTGCCTGGAACGAGTGTGTGCCAGTGTCGGCACGGACCTTTGGGGCCGCTCGGCCGTTCACGTGCAGTGGAGGTGAAGAGGGCATTCAGACGCGGGAGGTGAACTGTTTACTCAAGTCAGATGGCACTCCGGCTGAGGATTGCATCTGTGATTACTTTGAGCCCATGCCTCGCCTGGAACAGGCCTGTTTGATCCCTTGCCCTCAGGATTGTGTGGTTTCTGAGTACTCGCCATGGACGTCCTGCTCCAAAACATGTGGAACAGGCCTCAGGAACCGGGTCCGCAGCGTCCTGGTCCCTCCACTTTTTGGAGGCTCTGTGTGCCCCAACCTAACTGAGTTCCAGTCCTGTAAACCGGGGCCTTGCACAGGTCCAGAGGGCATGTACAGCCTGAGGATCGGAGCCTGGAGCCCTTGTTCCCTCCCGCAGGCACGGACAGCACGACAAGCCAAGCGCAGGAAAGGTAAAGGCGAGGGGCTCCGGGACCGGCCGGGAGTCAAAGATCCCGAGACCAGGGAGCTCATCCAGAAGAAACGGACCAGGAACCGACTGAACCGCCAGGAGAGTCCGTTCTGGGACATCCAGGTGGGCTACCAGACCCGGGACGTGATCTGCATCCACAGGAACGGGAGCGCTGCCGGACGCAGGTGAGGGCAATATTCATTATGTTAATGTGACATTAAAGTCTTTCTTTCCACAGCACTACTTTACTGTGGAGCACTCTAATTATCTGACAAGGACATGAATGGGCAAGAGATCCATTCAAATGATATCTTAAAATTACTTTCTGCTGTATGTATAATTAATTTAATTTAGTTTTTATATATTTACTACCTGTTACTTCTCTGTATTACTGTCCATCTATATATTTTCAGTGTCATGTTTCCGTGTAGCTGTGATGTCGAGGTGTCTCGTTTTCTAACATCTGAACAAGATGGCAAATTTGTCCTCTTCCAAATTTCCCTTCCCCCTGTCAGGAGGCGACATGTTTATCTGCTGCGTCTTTGTCACTAACCGTGCTGTCAGAGCGATGAAGCACAAACTGCCACAGTGTGATTCCAGACACCTTCCGAGGATGGAAGTGGAAAAAGAAACTCTTTCTTAACGACGTTGTCAATCTCAGCCGAGGCCACTTTACTGGATTTGACAAATATTCTGGGTTTTGTCCTCGAAGGGAACAAATCAAGAGTCAACTTTAAAGTTAAACCTTCTGGGACGTGAAAGACTTACTTTATAACAAAACACATACTATCACATGAGGCTGTAGTTTCCTTTTAAGTTGCAAACAATTTAAAACAGAAGTGATGGATATTTCTAAACCAAAATTAAATATTTGTTTCTTAAAGCTGAAAAGAAATATGCTTGTATGAGGGATTAAACAAGTCTGCAGCTTTGAGCAGTGTCATGAAATCCAAAGTTTGAACTCCATCAAACAAATAATCACTTGATTAGGTCAGTGAATTATCAATATCCAGAATACAGAAGATAGAAGTGCTTCCCTTTATAGAGCTGGTAATCCAAACTGGGATCTAACTTCTCACCCTGACATTATTACTTCTGTGAGCTACACACACACACACACACACACACACTCTGATAATGAGTTGGATCAAATGCCTCTAAATTCCCACTTATCTCTCGGCAATAAAAAAAAAATGCACATCAAACATTTACTCCCAAGAAATGAGCAGAGAGCCTGAGAGAGGAGATCAGCATGAGGAGTGGTACAGTGAACTTTTTCACGAGGTGCACACACTGCACAGTCGGACTGTTCCACTGCAAGTGTCAGGCTGGGCTGATTTTCTGAATTTATTATACTTAATAACCACATTTACATCGTGACTTGTGGCATGAGATAATTATCCAACGTCAGGAACCCGAGTGCGGCTGCAGCCACGAAGTGCTGAGAACCAGTAAAATGCCTCCACTCCTGTTCAGCTCATGTCAAACCCCAAATCTTTTCGTCAAACTCGTTTAATGACTGCAGACGTTTATTCTGTGATGATTGCAGCTGAGGTGGTTTTAAGAAGACGTCAGAATCAGCAGGTTTTCTCAAACTGAAAGAAACCAGCTCTCTTTTAAAGTTCTGTCCACTTAAGTGTGATTGTGGGAGAATTCGAGAACATTTACAGAACTTAACCTATTTTCTTTATTTCTAACCGATGGTGAAAAAAGTCTCGTCAGAATCAAACCATCCACTGCAACACATGGAAATACTCTCAGGCCTGGTGCTGATGGCTCCCTGGATTAGCCGAGTAGCTCGCCAAGCTAAACAGGGAGCGCAACGCAAGACTGAGTCCAAAACAAGACGTGGGGTTACACTCTAAACTCTTGAGCCCGGTTAAGACTTGGGGATCCTGCTAGACTGTAGAAAGAGGCAGGGATCAATGAGGAGGGTGTCGATGTGAGACTGGCTGTGATTGGTGTGTTTGTGTGTCAGCTCGGGTGTTTGACCTCTGTGACCTAACGTGAACTTACACAAAGCTGTATTTTCCTGATCAAATGTTAATAATGTCTGGTACAACTTATCTTTTTAAATCAATCACTTTTATGAATAATTTGAAGGTTGTAACAAGGAAATCTGATCCAGTAAATTTAATTTACTAGAGATGGACTAGAAATCGAGACAATCAGGATCCATCTGAGCTCAAATTCAACATCATCATAGCAAAGGGTCTCAATTCTTAATGATAAGTAATAATTGAAACCTTTAAATAATTACCCTGCAACATGAAAGAATATAGGAAATAGGTCTGAATGCTATTGTCTGCAATTCCCTTCCAAAAATAAATGTTTCTGTTGATTCATGTTTCCTCAACTGAAACGGAAAAAACTTGAAATGTCACAGCTGCTCTGTGGAGTTTGGATCTTTCACGAGGTCTCTGATCTCCAGGAAACAATCAGCTCCGGTGTCAGCCGAGCGCGGCTCCGCTCACATCACATAACTGTCACATACCACTGTACTCCCGGATTTGATCAATTATGTACTAAATCTATTCATTAATGCTTTGTTGGCGCCGAGCTCTCAGCCGTAACCGGGATCAAATATTTCAAAGGAACCGTGAAAACAACTCTGATGCCCTTAGGAGCATAAATATTAATCCTTGACTTGTTTATTTCTTGTTCTGAAATATTCATAGTTGTTTTTGCCACTTTCGAAAAAAAATAAAAAAAGTGGAACAAACTTCCCTGGGAAGCGATGATCCAGCCAGACGCTCTCTGAACATCTTGCTCACTTCATTTCCAATTTCGTTTGATGAGCATCTGCCACTGGGCTTTTAATTTCTCTGTCGTCCACGGCTCATCCCAAACATGGCATCTTCTCATATGACTCAGTGTGTGTTGGTATCATGACCTTTTTGAAACGATGTGGGTGTAATATTACATAATCGCACGGTGCCACGATTTCAATTGCAACGTTTCTTTCCTCTGTACTTTTAAAATGTTTCTTTAATCACTTGACCCACATTGAAGTGTGGTTTAATCCTTTTCAGCTGCAGTGTCTTGATCAACGCTTTTCAAATAATCAGCTCACTGTTGTTGGAGTATAAAAATGAATTTGGTCTGAAAGCACTTGCACACCATTGTTTAAAGTTCCTCTTTAGCAGCTAAAGGTTTAAAAAGATTGTTCTTCAGACATTATCTCACTTATTTAAATAGACTATGATTGCGTCCCCATTCTGTCTGAATGACTGAGATGAAGAAATAATGACTTCTTCTTTGCAACTTTGAAATCTCCACATAAAAAAGATGCTCAGGCAGACGCTCAACACACGGCAGCGACTCAAAGGATCCGGCTGCAGTGGAAATAGGTCATCGGCTGCATTAGAGGCTTTTTTAAAACACAAGTAGCTCCATGTGAGACAGGAGCAATCGAGCCAAGACCCTCTGTGCGGCGCCATCCCTGTTTATTTTCGTCATTGTTTGCCTCAGATGTGAAAATGAGCCGACACACCGGAAAAACAAAACCGAGATTTTTCACAGCTGCCACTTCAAAGACTGCAGAGGTGTTTTAATCTGCAAAGACACCGGAGTTAGAGAAGAAGAAGAAGAAGAAGAGAGAGAGCTCGTACCCCCCGCTCACACATTCATACCAAAGGTCTGAGTCAATGGAGGTGAAGTGCGGCGGCGACGCCTAAATGAGCGGTTTCTAAATGAAGCGGAGCTGTAATTAGCTCTAATAGCTCGTCAGCTGCAGCGCCTCCAGGGGAGAGACGTCCAGCCCGAGCTGCTTCAGTTACAACACATCTCTAATGATTCTAACGGGACATCTAAACGCAATTCACATGATCTAAAGATGTGTGTTAACAATTGATCAGAGCTTGTTTTGGTTGTGTGAACGCATGAGACTGTAGCTACACACACACACACACACACATCCACATGTTCTTACTCTTAATACTTTCACTCTCGGCAGCTCCAGACAGAACGTAGCACCAGTGAAGGGCAGGGCGTTTAAAGTGAAGCATTGCACAGTTGTACATCTGCTGCTCTGACATGTTCACGGACAATAAACTGTGGCTTTAAGGCATCTTGGCACATTAACAATAGGACGGCATCAAGACCTAAGTGGAAGATTTAACTTCTCTGTAATGAGGCGTCGGTGAGCTGAGCACCGCCCGGATCTGTTTACCATAAATATGCTCTGTGACCGCTCGATGCCAGAGGATAACAAAGGGATAAATGGATCAGCTGTGAGGCTTGTGTGTGTCCTGATTGTGTTTCATTCTGAGGCTACAACACATTAGTTATGTCACACATCAATGTGCTACCTGTAGGTCCGCGTCCAAACTCCTCCAGAGGGTTCAAGCTCCTAAAAAGGAGTGTGGTAGTCTGAGTTTAATGTTTTATTATGGGTGTAGCCTCAGGGTTAGAATTATCAGTAGTATTTATATTCAAATATTGTCAAACATTTACTGTTTTTTGTTTCTAAATTGGATTTACTGTTTTTTTGTTGTTGTTGTTTATTGTTGTAACTGGACGAAATGATGTGGACATGTTGTGGATTATGGTTTATTTGCTTTTATTTTTTCTATTCCCGAGAGTAGCTTCATGCTACACGTGATGCTACAGCTACTTAGCTTAGCATAAAAACAGTAAGAAAAGGGGAAACTAAAGTTAATCAGCCTACCAGTGTTTCCAAATCTCACAACTTTACATGTTTTATCTTGTTGGTTTAATCTTGACTAAAACCATTATATAAAAAATTACCTGTTGTGGTTTACTGGTACTTTTGCACTAGACTTTTTGCTCAAGGTCTCCATTGTATAATTCATTCTGGGTTTGAAGCAAAGGAAACCAGTGTATTTTTACATAAACAACCTGTGTGTTGTAACATCGTCTTCACCATCCACGTCGTGACCTCCCCTCCTCTTCCTCGTCTATCTTCTCCCAGCCTCTGTACGATGAGGGACCTGCCGCTGACCGTCCAGTCCTGTGTGCTCCCTAAAGACTGCCAGCTGACCGACTGGACCGACTGGGGCCCTTGCTCCAAAGCCTGCGTGGACCCCGTGTTCCCGAGAGGAAACCGAACCCGGAGCCGACAGGTGCTGCAGTTCCCGGTGGGCGAGGGGGCGGAGTGCCCGCAGGTGGAGGAGCTGGAGTCTTGTGAACCTCAAGGGGACGGGGTGCCGCCCTGCGCCACGTGAGTTTCTCCTGATGAGGGTGGGGGGGTTGAATTTGAGTGAAGGGGTAGTTTGGGGTATCACAGCCTAGAGATACAAGACTATGTGAAGTTTTTCTAATACCCTTCTACTCCTGGACTCTGCTTTTAAACAGAAAGTACCTACACAGTGTAGATACTGTGAATGAAAAGCAGGAACCCATCTTTGTCTTCAACAGTTAGATTGGAGATGTGCTGCACTTTGACTCTCCTCCCACAGAACCCTGTCCCTCTCTGATCGATCCGTCCCTGCTGATCCCTTTTCTCCTTCTCCTGCAGTTACACCTGGAGGAGCACCGAGTGGAGCGACTGCCGGGTGGACGTGCTGCTGAGCCAACAGGACCGGCGCCGCAACAACGCCACGGAGCTGTGTGGGGGGGGCCTGCAGACCAGAGAGGTTTACTGTGTGGAGGCCAATGCTGAGCTCCTGAAGTATCTCAACGACCTCAGGGAAAAAGACAAAGGTAAGAGAAAAGGGACAAATCAGGGACAACCTGAAGACGATGCTTTTGTTTAGAATCTGCATTTACTCTTTGCTTTCATCATCCTACATTTAGTTAATATGCATCACACCACATATAGAATCTGCTTGGACTCTTCTCTAATGCTGCATCAACACTGGAATGTTTCAAACGCCTGAAATGGAGAAATTTGGAAACATGACAGGTCCCAGTTCAGTTTAAAATCTCTGAAATCTACATTATTTAAGATAAAATAGACAAAGATTACTTCTGACATTTTATATATATCAGATAGTTAAAAAAACTTACATTTTAAGCATTCAGTACATTGAGATTTGTTATTAGTTTGCAGCACATGAACAGTAACAGAGCTCCTGAAAACCTGGAGCTAAATTTTTTGCAATTAACTTTATCACTTATGGTTGAAAGCAAAACCTTTAGGTTTAATATTGACAGTATCCTGGGATCATAGCAGCAATACCTTATTTCACTCTCCTAATATATTCACATATTTTTTAATAAATATTATTGATGCTAATTGAAGCCTTATCATGAAGACCAGCTGCTTGTTGCTGTTTTCCACACGGTTGTGAACGGGTCTTGAGGCCAATTAAGCTTCTGCCATATCTGAAGAAAACATACGCCTGGAAGATCACAGACTGAGATTCCTAATTTAACTTCACTTCAGCAAAACCAGTGAAAAAACAGACTCACTCCACTAAACCAGTGTGACTCAGCCGCTCTAATGTCACCACTTCCCTGCCCCCTATCTTCACTGTGACTGTGGCTGTCGTTGTTAGCTTCAAGTTCTCAGTCAGAACATTTAAAAGGATTTCTAGCCGCTGCCACTCTCTCTCACTCTCTCTCCCCTTCAGACCGAATCAGGCGTCGTTTAGAACAAGGATTTGCTCGTGTTCGTGTGTCCTGCTGTGACTCGTCAGTGTTCACGAGTGCAAAGGCCTCCATTTCTGACACTTGTCAAGCCAGCTTAGAGTCAAAGCTGCCCTCTTAAGGAGGGTGTTAGAGACATTAGTCGAGACTAAGCTCCTGGAGACCAATCGTGCTGATCGCGTGAGGGCGAGAGTGACGGAGAAGAGAGGAGGTGAGATTTCATTTGACACTTGTGTGCCCCAAACAGAACGATGCTCCTCTTAACTTTGCCCTGACAAATATCTCATAGTAAAAAATACTGATAAGACTGATGACTTTATTTATCAGGTTTCTACAGTTATCTAAAGTTTAAATATAAATTGGTCACCATTCTCCTGCTTTTTGCACCTGAAGGAGCCATTATCTCACTCAGAGGAGGCTGTGGCTGTGTAGAGAGGTAGAGCGGGTCGCCCACTAACCAGATGGTTAAGTGCTTGAGCACATCTTCCATCTCTAACTCTGTGCAGTGGCCTCTCGTTGACATACGTCTGCTGTATCTTTAAAACACAACTGAAGACGCACTTATTCAAACTGGCCTCATTTCCTCTGGTGTGGTTTAATGTTTGTAACATTGTTTTTTTTATTATCTCTCTGTTCCACATATTTCATCTTCTTTTATTGCACATATTTCCATGCTCTGTTTATGCTGTTATTTAAATGTTTTATTATTCTGAAGCACTTTATGACCTGTAGCTCTGTGATAGGTGCTGCGATAAATAAGCTTTACTAACTGTGAAAAACACATTTCTCCACAACAACATCTACACGTCACGCATATTAAGTACTCTGAGGTAAGTTTCATATGAAGCCTTTAAGATTGAGTGGATCACTGTGGAACCGAGGAGAGATTTCACACACTTGGAGAATGGGTTTAACAATATCTGATGCAACTCGGTGTTAAAACCTGCAGCTCCAGAGCTTTGGTGAAACGTCTATAGGCTGCTACACTGGTTTCATGACGGTGACATGGTGTGTGTATCCTTCTGGATTCTGATTCTACTCAAATTATCTTGGTTGATGCTGCATTAATTTATGATGATGACTCATAAGTGAGGCTGGGTTGATCAGCTGCTTTCAATCGATCAGCGGCCCGTTGGTTTTCCTGGTATCGGCCCCAATTAAAGAATAATGATAGCAAATATTAATTCCACGGACAGACAAAGCATCTTGTATTATACATGTTAGGATGTTTAATGTATAAGACAGAACATATACCTGCAAAGAGCTGGATCCATCATACATGTCCAGGCCCCTGTAACCTCTGTTAAGAAGCAGTTAAAGATTCATGTATACAACGTGTTGAGAGTAGTGTTGCGAGGGCTGGATCTGCAGAGTTGTGCGTGTGACCTGCGTGTGAGAGTTTGCTTGAACACACACAAACACACACACATGCGCACACACTCAAGTGCAAAGTTCTTATCGTCTCGGCTCAGGATTTCTCCTCCTTCCATTGGGGGGTAATCTACCAGCGTACCACTGAGACAGAGGGGCAGGCGGTTGCTCAACCCCCCCCCCCCCCCCCCCCCCCCCCCCCCCTCTGCCTGATGCATAAATATCACCATGCAAAAGGGCACCAGATACCCTCGGGCCGAGATCTGCAATCGCTTTACCACCTCCTCCTAAATCCCAGCCTTAATCTTTATGGGGGAGCAGCTCGGATCTGACCCGGGATGTGTGTCTTCGTGTCCCCAGCTGAGGCTGTGTAACTCTGGGTTCTTTGTGAGCTCAGCCGTTGGAGGGGATGGATCCATAAAGAAACCACTTCCAACCCTGTGGGAGTTGACATTTCTTTACTGTTCCCAGTGTTACAGCAGCAGATTGACTGAAACGTTCTGTGGAGCTGCATTAACACATCAGAATTCATGAGATATACTGTAAAAGTAAATGCTAGTTCTATTAAAAACTTGGCAGGAACCAAAATGAGTGAAGTGACAGAAGCCATAAAACAAATAGTTCCACAGTTTGAGAAATGTGGTTATTTGCCCTTAGAGAGAATAAGACAAGAGAATCAATACTAATCTCATGTCTTTGAATTTAAATAAAGAGCTGGAGTCTTGACATGGTCTGAATAGCTCAGCTTTAATACAGGAAACAAAGAGAAACAGCCACTCCGGCTCCGACTCAAGTTAAAACATATCACTGCAAACTGATCCTTTAAGCTTTCCTGCAAAATCTACACATGAACAAACAAGTTTTTCTTCTTTCTGTTACGAGTCATTTATTACTTTTTAAAAGAGAAGTACAGAGAAACAGGAAAGAGAAGAAACACACACGTCGTAAACAACTTGAATCCCACAGAAGGAATTCAAGCTAAACGCCCAAAAACTATTTCTCCAAATGTGAAGGTAAATACACGGCTGCTGCTCCGGATGAGAGGAAACTGCTTCAACACTTCATATTTCAGCCGAGCACTTCTGTCAGCAGCTGCAGTCTGGGTACAAACATGAAATTACTGAGCAAAGGTTTAGAGTTACAATCCCAGAAAAAGCAGTTAAGACTTTGACAAATACATTTTTACTTATAAAATAGAACATCTGCTACGTTTACACCTGATTTCTAGAAAACTCAGTTTTTAAACCCTTAAGACTTTTGGAAACACTGACTCTTCCATTTATTGTGAGTTCCTCCTGCACGACTGACTGGAGACTTCACCATCTCTCACCAGTAGAAACCCCGAGACTGGTATTTCTGGTCTCCAGATTTTATACCACCTTCACCCCTCCTTTGCTCTGATTGGCTGTAGCTGTTGCCAAATTGCCTGGAAAGTTTTTCTAGAATTAGCCTGCAAGAAATCGGCGAGGCTCTTGAATTGTGTCTTAGAGATTTCTGATCGAATGCCGACTTGGCTCCGATCTCTGGCTTCTCCTGGTGAGAGGTATTATTAACACACATAGAGACCTCGATCATTTCATCTATCTCCTTGACAGACAGCAGATAAACACGTTTTTCCCAACGTGGTCGGTTGCTTGGAAAGACTTTAAAGGGCGACGCAGAATCAGGACAATCAAGAGTTAATTAGCTGCCGTGAAACAAAGAAGCTAAAACGTGCCAAACACCATGTTAGTAGGTCTGTCAGTAATCTGATTTCTTTTGATCTGTTTGTGAAGCACGACTCCAAACGGATTTAATCTTGTTTTTAAAGCTCTCTGCTCAGGTTGCTCGTCTCTCTGTGGCTTCTCCTGCTGCTGCAGCTTTACTCTCTGCTTGTCTCCATTGTGCTGTTTCCTCTCGCTCCCTGGGTTTGTTTGATAAAGCCTCAGCCTCCCCCGATGTGTGTGTAGCTAATAGCACTGTCTCCCCCCCTGTAATTGCAGCGGGTCAGACCCAAAGACAGCAGAAGCCTAGTGTCCCCCCTCTCCTCTCCATCAGCTTCCAGATTACAGGTAGGTGTTTGAAGGCACGCTGATTGTAAATCCTCCCACTCCTTCTTTCCTCTCCTCTCCTTCCTGTCCCTCCCCCTCCATATTCTCTCCTTTCCTTTGCCTAATGTCCTTTATTTGTGTTCCCTCTTCTCTTCTTCCCTTATTTCTCCCCTTGTTCCCTATCTTCTCCCCTTGTCTCTTCTTGTCTTCTCCTCTGTCCTCCTCCCCTCGTTTTCCTTAAACTTGTGTTATTGTAATTTTTGATAACAAAAATCTTCCGTTAATGGGATTTACTGTAAAGGTTTGTTTCTAAATCTCTCCTCTTTTCATATTCTGCCTCTATTGATCGTGTGTTCCATTCCTCTCTTCTCGCTCCTCTCATCCTTTCCCATTGCCTCTTCTCATCTTCTCTTCTAACCTCTGTCCTTCTCTCCTCTTGTTCCTCTCTCGCTGTTCCCCATAGCTTTTTTCTTGATTCCTCTTCATCTTCTATACGTCACTTGTTTTCTCTCCTCTCTCCTTTTTAATAACCTATCTCCTCTCCTTGTTTCCTCTCATCTTCTCTCGTAACCTCTTTCCACATCTCCTCGATCCCTCCTCATCCATGTCTTCCTACTCCTCCCACTGCCCAATATCCTCTGTTCTTTTTCCTTCTCATCTTCTGTCCTTGTCTCCAATCCTGTCCTCCTCTTCTCTTGTTCCTGTCTCCTGGTTCCTCCCCTCCATTCCTATTCCCTCGCTCTTGTTTCCTCTCTGTCCTCTTTTCAATCCTTGATTAATTTGCTCTGCTTTCGTCTCCTTCCTTTCCTCTCTTCTCCTCTCCTCAGGCAAACTAATTCAAATATTGATTTTACCAACTCTTTTAAGATTCTCCCCTCTGTTCTGATGCTCTAGATTTTCGATGAAGTCTACATATAATACAAATCTGGGTTTTCTAACCAAGTTACAATACCATTGTTCAGTATTATTACAGGTATTATTACTACAAAGTTCTATATTTGGGTTGAAAGTGTGAGACTGTGAGAGAAACTTTGTTCCCTCACCAACAGAAATGGAAAGTGAGACGTGAGTTGTCTCCTCGGCTGTCGACACTAATCCGTTGTCACTTCAGTACAATAGAAAAATGAACTCACTGGAGTAAAATACTGTAAAAATGGACTATTAGAGAAAAGCAGGATAAAGAGAGACTTTTATTTCTCTCTTCATCACACGGATACTGATCCTGTGTTGGTCCTCGATTCTGTATTCACACGTGGATTGATGTGGAGAGATTGAAGTCAGTGTAGTTCCCTCAATAAGATGTGGATTAACACTGGCTCAGCAAACTCACGGTTTGACTTTCAGTGTATTTGTAAGAGGAATTAGCCATTTTGCATTTCAAAAGCTCCACTTGCGTCTCCCTGTGCAGTTCTGAGGGAATTATGATTCAGCGCTCCTGACTCTGGGAGACTGTAAGCTCTCAGATGTCTTGTAGGAACAGTTGGAGAACTGGAAGTAAAGTGCCTGAGGTTCAGGCGTGTGAATGACTAAGAATCCACTTTAAAATAAAAACCTATTTGAAATGAATCTCTGTAACTCTTGAGAAGTGGAGATCAAACCATCCTCCTACTTTGGGGAGAAAAGTCGTACACGTGTATAGTTTCTCTAACTCTCGTGTCACGGCTGAAATCCTGAAGTCTTGACATCTCTGTGATGACGTTAATGTTTACACATGTTTCTCTTAATGCTTCTTGCAGACAAACATGGAATATGATGCAAATGTAGAACACAGCTCTACTGAATGATATCAGCACAGTTAACACAGATCAGCAAAACATATAACACAGATCTAATTGTTTTTTAAACTTATTTGTACTTATTTAACAATTAAGTCCGTCTCGCTGTAATAAAACATTTTCTTTATGTCTTCACACAGTCTTATAGCAGCTGAGTGAAATGTTATTCAGATGCACAGCTGGACGTGTTTGCTCTGTACGTGTGGAGCTGGAAAGCAAACAAGCCTCAGACATGGGGGGGGGGGGGGGGGGGGGGGTTGAAACCATGTGCTGAGTGACTCACTTTTATCACCAGTGACGCCCTGGAACCTGGGAGGTGGTGACCTGTTGTCCTGGTGGTTATGGAATCATTGAACATTCTGGGAAATATTTTTTCTTTCTGAGATAAGGGTTAGATGAGCGGATCGATGGTGTTTTCATATCTGTCCACTAATTATAAAGCAGCAGCCAGTCGGAGGAGATTAGTGTGAGACTGGAAACTGGAAGATAATAATCTGCTTAAAATCTGCAAGAATCCCAATTTAATAGAGTTTGCTGCTCCCAGTCTAAACCCTATTAGAATATGACTTGTAATTTATTTTTCAACCAATTAGATGAGAAAATGTTTAATGGGAGTTTTTAAATGAAACACATTCTGCTCAGATTCAGGTTGATCCTTTTAATTTGTGTTTTCATGCTCTGCTCTAAATCACTCTCCTTCTGCTACAGAGCTGCTGCTCTTCTGAAACTCACTGTTTTAGCTCCTGTCTCATTAACTTTGCAGAACTTTTACATTCATAAAAAATACATACAACACACTCGACAAAAGAAACATTGAAAAAGGCACCATATGTCTCCTTTGAGGTTCTGGTAGGTTGTTACCTCATGACAGAACCAGGCTGTTTCCTTCTTTTCACAGAGTAAGCTGAGTTTAAATGTCAAACTACAGCGTCAAGGCCGTTATCTTTCTGCCAAACACTGTTTTGGATTCAGTCTGACGAGAGGTTCGTCCTCCTTCTCCTTCGCCCTCCTCGTATTTTCTGTCAATCTTTTGCTTTCTACTCTCAAACAAAAACCGAAAAAAGGTGGCGAAGAGAATAAAAAACCTGGACTCACGGCCGGGAGATACAGTAGCACCTCTTTGAAATGACACTGACACCGACACACTCACAAAAAATGTGAATGCATAAATGCATAAACTCGATATCTTCAGACACTCCACACATCAAATGTATTTATCGTGCCACGGTTCAGCGGAGAAATGTGATCTGCACAGCTGTCACAGATCCGTGCCTGGCATGGCGATGGCTTCTCCCCTTTTCTGTTTCCCACAAAGTTCCTCAGAGGGAGTTAACACAGCCGTGCACCTACCAGTTGCATGGCGGCACAAAGAGGGAAAGCAAATGTCAGATTTCACCTCAAGTCAATGAATCGCTGCTGTCGTGCTGTTGAATTCTGTCTGTGGGCAGGACTCCGGGATGTATTATGTTGCTAGCTTGCTGCGGCACGAGATAATCACTGATAATTCATCATTCTGACGTTGGGAACTGGGAAGTGATGAACAGAACAAAAAGGGACAATAGTGTCTATTTCACAGATATGCTTTCTGTTTTCTGCTCTGTGGGTTTTATCTGATCTCTGAAGGGATTTGAATGCCAGGAATAAAAGTAAATTCCATGAATACGTGTCCTTAGTTCCTGGTTATTGTAGAACTGGTTAAAAAGAAGGTTTGGAGTATGGAGTCAAAGTTTCTACCTGCTGCTCATTCTGTGTTCCCTTTCCCTCGACCTCTCAGCCTCTCGCCCGGTGGAGAACAGACTGTGCGAGGGGCCGATCCCCAACCGGTCGCAGCTTTGCCAAATCCCCTGTCCCATCGAGTGTGAGGTGTCGCCGTGGGGCGCCTGGGGGCCGTGCACCTTCGAGAACTGTGACGACCAGGCCGGGAAGAAAGGTACCGAGTTTAAAAACAGAGAGTGGTTCACAGGCTCCGAGTGCCACTTCTCATTTTAAACATTTGAATGATTTATCAAAGTGAGAAGATGTGTGAACATGGACGCCAATAACGTACAGACAGGAATATTCCAACTCTTGTTAACATTATAATAGCTCAATAGTCACATTATTGGTTTCCATGTAAATGTCGTCAGTGTGTTTCATGAAGAAATCCTCATTCTGACAGCTGTGATGAAAAATCAATGGCCTCTAATTATCACCTTGTTCTTGTTTCCTCTAATTACACCAATGTATTAAATTTAACATGGGAATTATACAGTTTATTGTTATGTATGTTGTTTCAGTAACTGCCTCTCACATAAACATTGTGTTGTTACAGAGGCAGTAACTTCTGCCCGCGCTCCATTCAACACTTTGAATGATGTTTTTTTTAAAGGCAGCAATATAATTGGCTCACGTTTCTGTATAAACACCATAACTGAGTCTGAAAGCATCAATGAAGCTGCCATCTTCATCATAGTTTTTACTGCATAATATTAACCTTTTTATTCAAGCTATAACCGACCATAGAGCCTCATGAATATCAGATGATTGAGGGTTTCTAGTCATCGCAGGTCATCTTATTAAAAATACATAGGAAACACAGTTTCAGTAGAATTTGGAATAACATTTTCATTTCCTGTAACAGCAGTTGGCAGCTGTTCAAAGGAGGCATTCACCGATTGGGTAGAGTGCAATGTTCATTCACAAGTAGATGGATCTAATTCACTTTGCTGTATGTGGAGGAGCGATGAAGAGATCAGCACCGTGTTCACTCAGGCTTAGAAATAATGTCACAGGCTGTTCTCCCTGCAGTGGACACATGTGCATTATGTATATGTTCAGAGAAACTCTCAGGACGCAGCAGGGACAAGGTTTGTTGAGGCCTTGAGCTCGACCCATGTGAGGAACCTGTCACGTTTAGTGTGAATTAGTTTTATTAAAGGCCCCATGAACTGTCCCTTTGTTAATCTTTCTCTTATTTTCTAAGTATATATATACAAAAAAGATGAATCCTCCCGTCCTCATGGGCATTAACTGATTTGACTTCTCTCGGAAATTTGTGTCTCTGTCCCTGTGACTGTGAGTTCTGCCAATTTCTGGTCAGCACAGAGAGACGATGTCCAATTAATAACTTAAATCAGTCAAACCTGAAGTGATGGTGAGAGTTCCTCAATAAAAGAGAATATAAGTTTTAAGCTTCTGTAAATCTGTTTCATTGGGACCAAAGCAAACTCATCAGAACCATCGATTATCAGTGGTGGAAGAAATCTGTAACTTGGAAAAGTGGAGTAAAAACTACATGTAATGACAAAATAGACAAAGTGTACATAAAAACAAGATTGTCAATAGCTTAGTTGTAATTCTAAAAAGCAGGTGTCTTTGATCTCTTCTCCATCCTCCAGGTTTTAAACTGAGGAAGCGACGAATCAGCAATGAGCCGACGGGCGGACCGGGGAACTGCCCTCACCTGGTGGAGGCGGTGCCGTGTGACGAGCCCAGTTGTTACCAGTGGAAGCTGCTCAGCCTGGACCAGTGTGTCCCAGACGACGAGAAGAAGTGTGGCCCCGGCTCCCAGCTCCCACAGATCCAGTGCCTCAACAGCAATGGTGAGACTGGGAGAATTAAATCTCATTGTTTTATTTTTGGTCGTCCTCCATTCGCAATAAGGAAAATGGAGGTTTGACCTTATGAGTAAAATCTGATGTTTTCAAAGTCACTTCCCAACTGACCCTTCGACTCTCGAAGTACAGTTTGTACCTGAGGAGATCATGAGTGGACTCCTGGTTTCCATTCATCAACTTTGAATCCTCTCCCTCCTCCTCCTCCCCCTCCTCCTCCTCCTCCTCCTCCTCCTCCCCCTCCTCTCTCCTGCACCTCTCATACGCTTGCTTGATTCGGCGACGCCACCTCTCTCACGCTGTCGCTCTCATTACATCTCTTCCACTTTGCAAGCACAATTAAACTCTGGCACTAAATCAAACCGATCCCCTGCGTCTCGGAGTATCTCGTGCCCTTTGCCGCTCCGGGGTTTTTACTGCTTCCCTTTGTTACTGTAAATCTTCACCCATCAGGGCCGGCGGAGCAGAGACACATTCTGGACCCGCACCAATGTCCCACACAGAAAGAGAAGCCAGGAGACGTTATTGATTTTAATTAAAGCTTCTTCCTGCCGGTTTGATGTGGAACCAGATAGCATGTTTATTGACTGGGTATGTAAAGTCAGAGTGCAGCCGCAGCATTAGGAATCTCATTCACTTCCAAATGCACTCGGTAAATCTTCATTTTATGATCCAGCACGTTGACTCTGCTCGTGTTTTTCCCCGGTGGAGAACGTGATGTGTCCTCCTAACGTCTGCCGCAAATCACAGTCTGTGCATCAGCTGCAGGTATTAGATGAAGTTGAATACTTGAACACAGCCCCCCCACACACAGACACACACACAGACACACACACAGACACACACACACACACACAACCCAATGCTGCAGGAGAAACAGAAACCGTGCGCTGGTCTTTCTCCCCCTGACTTCACTTGATTGACGCCCCCCCCCCCCCCCAACGTTCACTCCCTCATCTGATGAAAATTGATTTGTTCTCTTTGAGGTTTTTTTTCATTCTCTGCTCATTTTTTGCCTCAGAGATTTGTCACTGCAGCGTCGGCAGTATATTTTCTGCGAGTGTGTCCCGGTCATAAAACGAGAAGGCCACGCAGCCGGGGCCCCAGACAACAGACCAAGGTCGATTCTAATGTTATTGAAAGCAGCTCTGGATATTCCTCGTGCTGACTGGCTGCCCGTTCAGGCGCAGAGCGGTTTCCTCCTCCCCCCGCTGAGCTCTTCCTCTCGTCTCGGGTTGTTCTGTTCATTCATGGTTTCTCTGTGTGAGACTAAAAACTGCCAGGTCCTCTTGTCACTTCTTATTTTCATGGCCGTCTCAGCTCCGTCGTGATTGGTTCACAGCACAACTGTCAAAGTGACATGTTAATGCAAAGTCAGGCCCGGCTCTGCTTATTGAAGCTCAAGCGATTTGTCCGCTGCTTGGAACATTTTCATTTCAGCCATTGAGAGATTTTGATTTTCCCGGCTGCACGCGTCGTTTACAGAGGAGGAAATATTCTCTGCTTGGTTCATGGCAGCGCGTGAAGCAGCACAGAGGAATATGTGGGTTAATATAATCCACTTAAGGCTGATTCCAGCAGGTTTTTAATAAAACATGAACGATGGTGCAAAAAAAGTGTGAATCCCACGAGAATCTGCTCTTTGCATGTTGAGTTCCACTTCACCAAACAGAGTCAAGAATGTGTCCGTATGAACATTCTGCAGGTAATCCATAAAAAAGGTATAATCAGCTGTCATGTCAATTTGAAAAGCACCAGTGAAATGGTTTAAATTATTTCTGTGGTGAAGCTTTAGGTAAAACCAGGAATGTTGGATCAACCCAGAAATGTCACTGGGACGAATCCTGTTGGTTTAGATTCTCATGCTGAATGAATTCATTGATTCAGTCTCTCAAGATCAGGAGCCATGAATTATCTTTAATAAATCAGTGAACATGTCCTAAGAAAACGTTAAAGAAAGTGAGATGCAAGTAATCTCCATTTGCATACTTTATGTAAACGTACAAATAAATAATGTCAAAATCCTTGATTACACTGAATACTACTTAGTTCAAAAGTACATTAATGTGCACAATGTTTGTTGCTGTTGTAGCAGCTCAAGTCTCAGCCTCTTATCTCGTGGTCGGGCCCTTTCATTGGATAACAAGTTACTCTGAGGGGCCGTCAGATGATTATAGGAAAAGAACGAGTGAAAACTAAGAAGTAACATTCGTCAAGTACCAGATGTAAAGAGAAGTACACACATGAATCCAGCTCCCCCCTCCTCATAACACCCTGTTAATGAAACAGTGTGAATGAAGCTTCCATTGTACTCGTTTTAAATCTTCCCTGCTCGTCTGCAGACTCGTTCCCACACCGGGCACGAGGCGGGCGGACACTGCCAAGCTCGTCCCGCTGCCAGTTTGGAGAATGTCCCTCCTCAAGTTGTCTGAGGGGACGACAGACAAACCGACTTCTTGAGAAAACGAGCACGTCTCCGCAATTTGAAATGAGCTGTGTGCTTGACATTGTGCGATCGATTAAGACGCACACAGCTGCCGGAGCCGCCTCTGTAGTGAAGTGAGGTTTGAAGGTGATCATTTGATTCTTGCGATGAAGACTTTAAATCTATTCTCAAGTTACTACCTAGTGAGTCCAAAATTGAAAAGAAATAAACCCACGATAAATAAAAATCATAATCAAGGATCCTTTATTGAGACAAAAGCAGCTTGTTAGATATTGTGATTTATTAAATGTATAAGTGACCTGCCTCTGGACTCAGTCTCCAGAACCCTGAAGCCACCGCCGCTGCACAAACAGCCGTTCACCTGTTTATTCAAAGTTCTCGAGTCTTGAACCCTTGAAGGAGCTGTTGTGGTGATTAACAACGTCTCTTAAGTTGATGAGTCTCAGCCGCTGCAGAGTGATGGTCGGGAGTCAAAGTCAATTAATTGAGAACGTGACGTGGTTTCCTAATTATACTAAATTCAACACTGCTCTTCTTTGTCCCCTGAACAATAAACAAGACAAGTGTGGATGATAAGATGAACAGTTCTATGTGAGCCACAAACAGACAGACATTAATATTACATTAATACTTATATTCTTGTTATCTGTTACCTTTTTATTCCAACTTTCTTCTACTTCATCTCACAGCCTGGTTGTATTTTCACTTTAAATTCAAAGTGCAGCTTCTCCCTGTTTAACCTCTCAACTTCAACCAGTGTGGAACTTTCTGCTTTTCCTCTTCAGGGGAGGTGGGGGACAGAAACCTGTGCTCATCATCCCCGGCTCCCGAGCCCGTGCCCTGCGAGGTGCCTTGCTCCAGGGACTGTGTGCTCAGCGACTGGACGCCCTGGTCCACCTGCTCCCAGACCTGCTCCAGTAAGACCATCGAGGGGAAGCAGATGAGGATCCGCTCCATCCTGGCGTACAACGCCGGCGAAGGTGAGTCTCCTTCACCTGCCGACAGCCTCCCGCACCGCTGAGGGTGGAGGTCTATATGCAGATGAGATGAGGGATATTGGCTTAGTCATGGCCTTTCAAGTCGTCCTTTGCTGTCACTCAGCGAATGTCTGGATTTCACACTCGTCTGCATGTGACTCTGTCCTTATCTCCGACCGGCTGCTTATCGGCCCTGCTGATTATTTCTGTCGGCCTGTCTCTGCGCCTGACACTCACTCCTCTATCTCCTTCTGAGATCGTTCCTCTGCTTTAAATCTGCATGTGTGTGTGTGTGTGTTTGTGCTCCTGTGTGTGTCTTTTTCTTTTTGTCATGACACCAAACATCTCATCATGGTGTGCTCCCCTCTCTTCAGTCACTGCGATGGTCATAGCGTGGATCACGGTGATGGAGGGTAACATTTGTAATTAAACTTTTGCCGGTAGCTGTGTTGAACCTCTAGCTGTGTGTGTGTGTGTGTCCACACGTAGCAAAATGAGAATTGTGCGCTTGTTTTCCGTTGTAAACACTATAATGTATTATCATAACAGCTTTAGGGTAAGTTATAAATGATTTAGAAGTCACTCGAGCAGATCTGTTATATAGTCAGGGCTCGTTGGCCATGTGTGAAATTAGCTTTTAGTTTCGTGTTGTGGTGTTCTCTGTTGTTCTGCCGTTGTGTTAGTTCACGTCCTGCTTGTGTCACTCATCACGTTAACATGTGTAACATCTGTATTTGTTGAAGGTCTTTCACGGGTCCCGAGGTTTCCAGAACTTTTTGGTAAATCTGAGTAGCAGTAGTTGTACATGAAGTAGCTTTAGAATAGTTGATTAAATACAAATAAAAATTATATCAAGATAACTCATTCACATTTTTTTTGATCACACACACGCAACAACAATACCGGAAAAGAGGTGTTGTCTCCCCCCCCCACACACACACACAGAGCAGATAATCTGATTAGATCTCTCCAGCTCCTGTGTTGCATATTAATGAGGAAATGAAAATATTAAAACGATAGGACGTACTCAAAGCTTCAAGATGCAAAGGCTTCATATTAATACTCAACCACCGACATGTCTGAATAGAATCTCATGGTAATCACTCTGATAATACGCCTAATTAATGACCTCTTTAAGAAACGGCTCCCATTGAATGTTATGGTGATTATGATGCCTCCACATGAAGTACATCTTACTACATGACACTCATCATTAAATCACATGCTAAGAGCCACTTGCTCCCGCTCTTTGTGAACGAGCCAGTAAATCCTGAGAACATGAATGTGTTGAAATGACTCTGACACTGATGGGATGTTGGAAGTAATAACCACAAATCAACTGGAGAACCGCTTGTTTCATCTTTAAACATTAAACCATCGGTTTCTAGCATCAATCAAAGCAGCAGTTTCAACTTTTCAGTTTTTAATTTAAAAATGAAAAGTCTTTATCTTTATTTTGAAATGCCTCACATAGCAAAACAAGACTATTTCCCCCAACGTGTAGTTTTAAAGTGTCTTGTATCTACAGCAGCTTCTCACTTGACCCTCTGACTTCTCTAACTCGGGAATCAGCTCCTGCTCATTGGAGCCATCGTGTCATGCTAGCTTTAGGACGAGCCTCTCCATGTTGCTCCTCAGCTAAGATGGCAGTCAGCAGGAGGGAAGTCAGCCTCACTAACTCTGAGGCTGAGATTGGTTGGAGTTGGCAGCCGGTGATTCAGGCCCGACTCGGTCTTCACCGCCGCTCATTACGAACCTGGCTCTCCGTCAAACTGCAGCAGTGAAATACAGGTGTACAGCAGCTCTCTCTCAGTCTCTGCTCAAATCCCAAAGTGGCTGCAATTACTCCAGACCGGGGAGGGCGTCTCTCCTGAGTCCATCCCCCACACAGTGAGTGAGGGAGGGAATGACTCAGGAGAGAAAAGAGATGCACGTCAACAACTCCTCATGAGCGTAAATAATCACAAGAAAACCAAAAGAATCTCGGTTGTACAGTTCATCAATAAAACTATAGAGTAGTCATATTCTACCCATATTCAGGTTGATGATATTAATTTGGTTCATGACTTGATTAGGATGCTGCAGTTCCTCTTTTCAGTCTCTGTCTTAAATCAGCTGTGTGGAAACTGGTCTGTCAAACGGAATTAGGTCCATAAATAAGTGCTAATGCAACATTTCACCTTTATATGATATTGAAGAAACAGTTGATTTACAGGCGCACACACACACACACACACACACACACACACACACAGAGACACACACACACACACACACACAGACTGACAGCACTCAGGAAGGGCAATTTAAAAACAGCAACGTCAGACTCACAACAAAGAAAATGAAGTGAAACTTATCAGTATGCATATTTATTATTTCAGGTCAGCACCTTGAAAGTATTGAAATCCCACATGTCCAGTTGTCCGGGATTATCTTGAGTTTGCGGTTTTCATATTTTCTGATACATCCTTCAACACAAGGACGAGCCTGTAATCTCAAAGGACGGGCAGAGAACTGATGATGCTGTGAGAGGAAAAAGGCGAATACACAATACACACTTATAATGACAATGATGAGGCAAAACAGAAGAGTGCAGTGAGAGCACCTGAGCCTTTATCACACTTAAGCACATCAAATCGAGGAGCCGTGTTCGAATCAATCAACCGGAGCCTCGCTGTGCAGCCTCGGGGAAGGAAACTCAGGAAACTTAAAAACTGTCTCATTCTGTTTATCAACAATTTTCATCTCATTGTGCATAAGAATAAACGTTTCCTCACTTAAACTCCTCATGCATTTTTTGGCAGAGCATTAAAACCGGGCGACATTCTTCTATTTAACTGCCACTGAATGTTAGTGCTCAGGGCGGAAACAATATTTGGCTCGTTTCCACGGAGGTAAATAAAAATCCTGGGGAGCTTCTGCAAACGCTGCTTTTATCATTTTGTTCTCTACTGTCAAGTTCCATATAAGGTCGGGAGGCTGGTGGAGGCATTTCTTAAATAATGGAACTCCAGGACGCTCTCACTGTAAAGGAGCTTTTTATGTGTGAGACTGTTCTATTCAATAGGTTTCACACATCCTGCAGTTTCAGGGAGAAAAATAGGTTGAAAATAATTTATAGAGCTCTTTACTGGAGCGTGCATCACATGGAGAAAATGGGCCTGGAGTCTCAGCTGCAGATACGTTTAAACACATCACAACTCTGGTCTTTAGGAATAATATATCTCAATTTGTGATTATCAATGTACCTGATTTGAGCCATAACTGGAAAATAAACTACTGGCGACACACGTGCATGTGATATTCTTACTTATGTGATGAAGCAATTTATATTTTTTGTTTCTTAAAATCCTCCTGATGATGTAGAATCAATGGTTCATGGTTAGTTGACCACCGAGGTTATTATGATACATAGACTGTATGTAAAGATGGACATGAATTCTCCCAAATGCAAAGCAGATAAGTCATAAATCCATTTTCCTCCCTTCGACGACATGATCCAAAACAAGAAGCTGAAAAAGGCTAAAAATCCTCATACAGCTTTAGGACACTGCAGAGTTTGTGATTTCACATTTTCACATATTTCCTGTTTTAAAAATAAAACTGGTTTAGTTCCCCGTACATTTAGAGCTGTTGTTCTTTAATAATTTCCCCCTCGACTCTGTTTTGCTCTTTCCAGGCGGCGCCCTGTGTCCCAACAGCAGCTCCCTGCAGGAGGTGCGTAACTGCAACGAGCACGCCTGCACGGTTTACCACTGGTCCACCGGAGCCTGGGGACTTTGTTCTGAAGACCCCTCGTCCACGTCCCTCAACACGTCCACGAGCGGCCGCGCAGCCGGCAGCACCCAGGGTCCCTGCTCCACGGGACTGCAGACTCGCAAGGTCATGTGTGTGCGGGTCAATGTGGGACAGGTGCCTCCTAAGAAGTAAGCTGCTCTTCCCTCTGTTATTTCATCTGATTTATCTTTGTTACACTTGTTTACGCTTGGTTTCAAGCAGCCGTGTCTGTGCCTTCGCCTTAAATACGTGTGCAGATTGTTTTTTTCCCTGCAGCCGTCTTGTTTAGAATTAGTGGTTATTTTCTGTAGGTGTATATAAGTGTGAAATAAGCTCCTGGAATACTGGGTCAGAGTAGAAACCTCTCACTTCTCTGAGGTAAAGTCTGTTTGCTGTGAGCAGCGGCTCTCGACGGTGTGTCATCGAGGTCTGAGCGCAGCCACGTTTTCATTTCAAACAAACCTCCACTACAGCAGATTCTACAGATCTAGACACTTTTATTGAAAATGGAAGAAACAAATCTGTGAAACCTGGAGGTGTGAATCCACGAATGGAAGCAGAGAAGAGCTTCAGTCGCCTTTTGATGTGTGAAATAATTAATTTAAGAACATCAAACTGCAACACTGATTAACGTGTAAGACATTCTTCAAGTCTGTCTAACGTAGTGAGGTCAAACTGTGAGCATCTGTTAGGATGAGTGAGTGTTTCAAGCTATAAACACCTCAGTGCCTCAATAGTAAACTGTGCGTGGTGGAAAAGCACAAAAAATATCCATAAATACTCCAAGTTCTAAATCAGAAAATGCTAAATTCTGAATAAATCTGGAATTTAGTAGAATTTAATATCTACTTATATATCGAACTTTAACAAATCGCCATATTCAGTATAGGCTAGTGAGTTTACATGTTATTGTGCTGATTGTGAGCAAGTAGAGATTACAAATCCAAAGAGGAGTGGAGGAGTGAGAGACAGATGAGAGAAGCAGCGGAGGTTAGAAGTGAAGCGAGAGCAGGAGAGTGAGAGCGAGTCGGAGAACAAGGAGCCGCTGCCGGAGCTGCTTGAGAAACATGAGCAGACTTTTACGTGAAGTTAACTCCCAATTCATATCTTCCCCTCGCAGGCAACCACGGATACATAAATAATCTTCCTGTCCCTTAAAGCCTAATTAACCCTGCCATTTTGGGCGCTGGTAATTTCTCATTGATGATAATGACAGCAATTAAGTGGGATTGATACTTTAAGGCAATTCAATCGTAAGGCAGATGTGAGACAAGAGGTTTGTGGTGAATGCTGAGGACCTCCCTGCATGAGGTGGGTTCCAGTACACTCTCATGTTTACTTGTAACATCCGCCACAAGGTTCAGCTCCCTCCACGAGACAAGAGGAAGGAGCAGATCTGTAAAGGTTGAGAACAAACCAGAGGTTCCCTCATGTGTGTTCCTCCCTCCCGCTGAACGAGTTTCTATAATCACAGAAAATCCTCCTGTATTCTACCTCCCAAGCGTAGTTAGCAGGAGTGGAGGGAATAATAAATTATTTAAAGGCTCGTGGGGTGCGGGGGGGGTGTACACGGGAAATGTGATTCACAGAGAACACAAGATAAAATGAAGATTAATGTCCAGTTCAGCGCCGGCTGGTTCAGCAGATGACCCAGACGCATCATGTGCACTTATCAGGCCGCAGCAGAAAGGTCAGAGTCCAGGATGTCTTGTATTTTCACTTTTTTGTAAAGAGACCAACTCCAGCTCAGCAGATTGCAGAGTCGTGGTCCTGTAGGTGTCAAGTGTAACGGCTCCGAGAGGCAAAAAGGTTTCGGTCCATTTGCCGCCATTATCTTTTAATTTAGCTGCTCAATAACTAAGTTGGGGTTGCAAAACTCTGTGAACACTTTCTCATCCACTGGAATGAGAAAGTGTTGTTGTTGTTTTGTCGTTGTAATGTTTGTGCTCTGATGATTGCCTCATTTTTTAAATCGGTCAAGAGAAAATCCTGTTGTGCAGCAGCCCAAAAACACACTAAGCATTCAGAAGTCAGTCTTTTCGAATATCATCTTCACATGACTACTTTCAATCCATTCACAGAGATATAGAAGAAGATTTACTTGTTACTGGGACAATCTCAAGCTCCTGATGAAGGTTTACTGGCAGCCAGTCGGTTCTGTGAGCTTAATAGACAAAGTCCACATGATCCACTGTGAGTCAGGCCACAGGACATAAAGCATACATGTCATCAGAGCCTCAGTCTCCTGGTGTCTGGAGGGAGAAGCACAGAATGTCAGATCCTGTGAGAGTCTCTCCACAGACTGAGGCTTGTCTGTGGAGCGGGGGTGCTGTCCGTGGTGCTGAAGAAGCTTCCTCTCGTTTTTCAACCTCACCTCAGACTCTGTTGTTGTTTTTTTTTACTGTACATCATTTGTTGTGCAGCTCTGATTGTTGTTGGAACCTTTCAAAGATGTTTTCTGGTCAAAGTGTTGAGGTGGATTTTTCGGCAGACCACTGACACACCAGCAGGGGACCAGTAACAGGTTGGAAGCCAGCGGTGGGAGTTTCATTGTACCACAACAAACAGAAGCTCTCTGGGTGTAGAACCTTTCACTTTTGTTGAAGCTGTGAAACACACACACACACACACAAGTGGGTCTTATTAGGTTGATTGACAATTATCCGTGTTTTTCATCTATCAAAGAGCAACAGGAGACTTTTTGAATGGAGCTGGAGGAGGTGAATTTATCTGCATTCACCATACGTGAGCGCTGGAGGTGAAAAGAAAAACAAACTACAAGAGTACAGTGAAAACTCCTCCACTGAGGCTCAGCATTCAACATAAAAAGAGTGGGCATCTAAAGCAGCTTGAAATAAATGAATAAATAAGAGAGGATCAGCTGAGCTCTAACTGATGTGGGCTGGAGGATAGATCTGCTGCTCTCAGCTGAGGAACCGGAGTGTGGCTGCTCTTGACCCGCCTGAACCAACATTACGCTCAATTCCCTAATGATGCTAATGCTTTTTCCTGTGGACACCTCACAGGCCTTGTCAGGAAGACATCTCCTCACTCGCTCATTTGATGGCAAGCAGTAGAGTTCACCGTCTATTAGTAGATTCCCAGTAGGTGTTGGGCTGGAGAGCCCACTATCATTTCCCTGCTCGTCGAACCAGTCTGTGATCCCAGTGCCCTGTGTCGAAGCACCTGCCTTCATCACGCCTCTCATTTATGCAGCTTCTTTTAATCTGACACCTGCCAGTCGTTGTGTAACAGGTTATGGCCCTTCTGTTTGTGGCAGCTTCTCACGCCGTGTATCTCCCCAGTGGATTTCACGAACCTTAATGGAACGTGTCAACATTAAAGAACGTCTGAGTTTGTACATTTTTCTACCAGAGCAAACGTAAAAAGCTGCAGCAGCTCTCGTCTCCTGGCCATCTGTTGCTCCGGGGCATCATTTCCTCGGCTGCACTCGGGGAGTGACTTGATATGGTTATTGTTTATTTTTTCATTTTTTTTATATCTTCATCTGCCTCCATCCGACTGGCAGGTTTTCTTGATCAGTGCACCCGTGGGATCCCGGCAGAACTAACAGACGTGGCCGCGTGCGCCCTGCTCATGCAGATGTGCCCCGTCTCGTTCGCAGATGGATCTGAGCTGTCTTCCTCCAACAGCCTCAGGCAGTGAACCTCACAGAGTGCATGTCACCCCCCCCCCCCCCCCCCCCCCCCCACACACACACACACACACACACATAAACACTGGCTGTCAGAGCCCAATAGAAAACCAGAGAAACAACAGAGACATATATGTCAGTGCCTCAGGCTCGGGCTGCGATCATCCTATCGAGAAAGCTGTTGTGGTTTGTGTGTGTGTGGGGGGGGGGGGACAACAGTGTCTGCTTATTGATTCTGACAGTCTGTGTGCTGAATGTGTGTTGGTATAATCACATTGATATTGTGGAATTTGTGTAAAAAGAAATGATTTGGCGGTTATGATGTTCGACAGGAGCTGCGTTAAACCCAGTCAATCATCTCCCCGCCGTGGTTTCTTAATGGAGACTGTTTTGTTTCTGAAGCCGATAGATCGCTGAAGGGCCTCGAGGCCAAAGACGCCTCTGAAGGGTCCTTGAAGAGCTGCAGCGGCTTTATGCTAAATTAAACAAATGACGTTCCTGTTTATGTCGTCTGTAATTTTGATTATTAAATCAATCGGGTCTTATCTTTTCCCGGCAGACCTTGTTTTCTGTGCGTTTCTTCACTCTCTTAAAAACTACAGACAGTCCTTTGCTTTGACTTTCCCAGTCGTCATCCTGCTCAACCATCTGCTCATTCTTAGAAAGCTGCTGCTCACTGGTGCTGCTCACTGGTGCTAATGGCAGCACGGAGAACATGGGCATCAGTCGAGCTGCCTGTCTTAATGTTGTGCTCTGGGACGCGCTCCCGGCGCCACGTTGTGTGCGTCTTTGACTTCGAACAAATCATGACATTTAAAGATCATTAGGAGATCGTGACACTGACTGGAAGCAGCCAGACGGTTAAAAACAGATGCCATTAGTGGACGTCTTCATTCATTACACTGGAGTGCGTTTCCACAGTGACACACACACACACACACACACACACACACACATGTGAACTGGTGGGAAACACAAGAAGGAGAATGTGTAATGTGAAATTGTGCAGTTGAGCTAAAATACCCCGAGCGCCTTGTAAATAAACTTTGTTTTCCCTTCGAACAAACAATAAAACCATTGTGACAAGCAAAGATAAAAGAATTTAACGTCACAGACAGAAATGACAACAGGAGAAATAAAGGAGGAGACGCAATGGAACAACAAATTTATATGTAATAAAAAATGCATAAATAACAACACAGTATTACAACTAGATCTCACACCCCCCATGGACGGGCGGCAGCCAAGCGTTGTGCTGTAAGAACTCAGGATGGGATTGTGGAAGTGGAAGCTCTTCAACCTGCTTTGACTCAAAGCCCTACATGATAAACTTGTTAAACACACAGATTGGTTACAAAGGCGATTATAGAAAAAACTAAATTAAGAATGAAAGTCTTCACCACAGACTTTGGGGCTTTTTAACTGTGCAAAACTTTAACATTCACAAAAAAAAAAGATCTCAAACAGTCTCTTTAGTCCAAAACCAGAGGATTATTCAACACCTCTGGATGATTTACATTCTCCAGCTCACGTTAACTTAAATATTAATGTGAGTTATGAGAGAAATGAGGAGATGTTTGTGGAAACTCAGAAACACAAGAAGAGACACGGACAACACCAGAGGTCTCACACACTTTACATTCTCTCCACTTTCACCAAGTGTGTGAGGAATTCGAACCAACAATCAATGCTCTTGTTTTTCTACTGAGGACAGTCCTGCCAAAGCAATCGCTTGTGTTTGTGTGATTTGCACAGACACACAAACACGGGGGGGAAGCAGAGAAGGTGAAATCTAAAACACCGGCTGTCTGAAGATGTTGTTTGATATTCAGACCCTGTTCTGCAAAAGTCGAGCTGTATTTTTAAACTTCAGTGTTTTTACCGGAATGAAAATATTACTTTAATGCGCACGTCCTCAGACATAAACAACTTCTGAGCAGCGCAGGGACATAAAACAAAGAATATAAATATGATTTCCCTGCTTATTGGACTGCTCATCTAATAAATAGCCTTTCTCTCCTTTCCGTTTACACTCTGATTGTATTTAGATCTTGTTTTTTTCTTTGCACAGTTTGTTTTTGTCTTCATATTCTCTGCCAGCTTCACCTTGATAAGAAGATCCTTGATCTCAACAGACACCGGAGCTAAAAGAAGCTTTATATAGCGTGTTTAGCAGCGGGTAGAAACAGTTTCTCCAGTGTCAGTTCACAGGTTGGATTTCAACAGCTTCACGTCCTGTTGAAGTGTCCTCGAGCGAGACACCTGTTCACTCGCTGCTCTGCAGACGAGAGCATCGACTGAAACACAGAACGTGAAACGCTTCCTCCCTCGGCTGCAGTCGGCAGCTGTTTCTCTTTTCCCGGGGACCATTTGCTTGTATGAAGACACCGGAGGATTTGTTCCGCTCCGGAGGGATTGAGCTCCGTCTATTGGTATAAAAAATAAATCTCCCCTTGTGTCACTGTTACATTATTACATTTTGCCTGTGAGGCTGCCTATCGCTTCCCTGATAACGCCACGCTAACGAGCACAGGGCGCCCGGAGGAGAAGACTCATTCTGAGCAGCATTAAATCTGACCCAGATGATGGTAGTGTGAGCCAGACATGAGGAAACATCTGGCTGCGAGAACCAGCGGAGATCAGATTACAAGATGTCTTCCAGCAGGTCCCTCTCGACCGATTTATCTTGGTCCAGTTGCTTCACGGGGACCTGAGGTGCTTAAATGACTGGAGATTAACCGTCCCCCTTGTTCAACAAACCTCGACCTGACCCTGAATCAGAAGGATTATTATCTACTGATACCAGAATCCAGCTGAAACAATGTCCTGTCCATCCTGAGGGTGATCTGCTGCGTTATCCTTAAGGAGCTCTGCGTATTACAGTTTCCTCAGCAGAGAGAAATTAATGAAATCATCCTGATACAGAGCTGCTGAACATTTCCTGGAGGTTTAACATGGCTCCGCTGGGGGGGGGGGGGGGGCGACCATCGCTTCTTTATATGTTTCACGTGCTGTCAGCCAGATGGCGGACATCACTCATCGACTGGATGTGATTACAGAGGTTTTTCTATCGCTGGTTATTGCCCTAGATTGTGCCTGGAATAATTACATTCCGTATTCAAGCTACACAGAGATGGACACAGCCCAGTCATATTTATTCATGGGGAAATAAACGGTGTAGATTACTGGGAGTCTCCATTTTATATGTCTTTGCTTTGTGAAAATTACTGGGGGGGGGGGGGGGGGTGTTACAGTCTCGTAAGCACGACTATGGAGAGACCCTGAAGTTCACATAACAAGGAGGGATGGAAAAACACGAGAGCAAGTAACACTACAGCAACAACAAAAAAACACACACACCATCAAATCACATAACACAGTGGGAAATAAAACACAACGGCAGATAAAATATAATATAATCGCAAATCACAGAAAACAACGACATTAGAACCGGGCGGTGGCCACGGGCGATTCTTGTGATTTGCTGTTGTGTTTTCCTGTTTGTCGTTTTTTTTTGTTGTGCTGTAAGGTTGATTTGTGTTTCTGGTTTTTCCCATTTGTTAAAAATACATATTACACATGTTTATCAACCTTTTAATTGTCGTACCAATAAAAGAAAACACAAACAAGGGACTAAAAGTTCAATAAATTTACTTTATATTCAGATTAATAAGTTAAATTACTCTGGAGTAGAAGACACTTCCACAAGTTAAATTATAAATATAATATATTTGTTTATTATAAACCACACGTCTTTGCAGTTGTGATAATGTTGAATGATTTTTTTAATGTCAAAAGTCAAATTAAGAAGTTCCTTGACTTTATAATGTTCTATATTCACTGAGGTACAGAAACAGTAATGATTTATTTTTCTGACTTAGGTTCATCTGGCAGTCATGTTCAAAGCCCCCCCCCCCCCCCCGCTCCCTCGTTAAATTGTTGCTTCCTGTGAGTGATGAATGAATAAAAAATATATGCATATGAAACACTTGGGATTTCATTTGTGTATAAGACGAGAGTTTTACAGGGTCTCTGCTCCTAATTAAGTTGGAAAAGAAATTCCTACCCCAGTTTTAAAACAAGCTTAAAATCTCAGTATCTTTAAGATTCTGAGGCCAAAGAGCGACTTCCTGTCAGAAACCTGTGATTTCAGTCGAGGGTTGTTTTTACCACTGGTTACATTCAGTGGTAATAACAGTGTTTTCTGGGGGTCGAGTGTGAATCCTCAGAATCAAGAATCCTCCAGTGGTTTGGCCTCAGACCTCTAAATGCTGTGTTTCTGGTGAATATGTAGCTCATCACAAGTCCCCAGCAGCGTCACTCTGCAGCCCTGCTGAGTGTGTGTGTGTGTGTGTGTGTGTGTGTGTGTGTGTGTGTGTGTGTGTGTGTGTGTGTGTGTGTGTGTGTGTGTGTGTGTGTGTGTGTGTGTGTGTGTGTGTGTGTGTGTGTGTGTGTGTGTGTGTGTGTGTGTGTGTGTGTGTGTGTGTGTGTGTTCCTCCAGGTGTCCAGACGGCCCTCGCCCCGGCACAGTGCGCCCGTGTCAGCTGCCCTGCAGGAAGGATTGCATCGTGACCCCGTTCAGCGACTGGACGCCGTGTCCGGTCACCTGCGACGAAGGTACTGGGAAAAACCTTTGAATCACCAGTAAGGAGGGATCTCCCAGTCTGAGGTGGAGTTTTACCTCGTCACACAGATCAGGGGGAAAGGAGTCAAGGTTATATACTTCTCAGGTTCTTGATTCATTTGGATTTAGTAGTTTTACTTTTCTTGATTTAGAAGAAAGTGTTTGACAAGAGTTTCTTATTCTTACAGAGATTACTGTCATAGTTCAGGTCACAACAGTTTATGGTCATCATGACTTTATTGTGGAGTTTTACACAGAAGCAGTTGTGTGTAGAGACTATGGAGGCGTGACCCTCTGCACTGAACACAATCACATTAACCACCACACAAACACATGCACTCACATCTCGTTACACATGATTAGTTGGACAGATTGACACGTAGGACCATGTCTGCTCCGACCTCGTTCATCACACCCGGCTCACGACTCGCCCGCGGCTTCAAGTGTCGGCGACTTCGCGGCGGTTGTTGTTTTCACGCTGTTAAAAAAAATGAGGTCACCTCTGTCGGGGCAGCGAGTGGCGAACGCATTACATCGATTTACGACCGAGAATCATTATCGTCCATATTTTGATGACCTGTTCATTTGACACCCGGTGCATAAATCTCTACAGTCTGAGCATGCTGTGCATTTTAATGTGATGCTGTGGATACCTTCACCTTGTGCAGAGGATGGCACAACGCCCACATGCACAAGCTTTAGAGCCGAGCTCGGGACTTTCCAGAGGCTCGTTCCGTGTTAATGAACGACTCGAGGGCATCTCACCACGTGTATAATAATAATAATACCATACATTTAATCGAAGTCAATTCTGAACTCTAATAGGATTTTTCTCCATCATCGTCGTTGCTTGATATCAGGAGTAATCAGACGTGCATGTTGTGTGTGATGGCTGTCAATTGGATTTGTTAACGTTAGTCCCCGAGTCCATTAGAAGTGTTTCCTCGCTCATCACTCTGACATGCGTCTCTTCCCTTGTCCATGCAGATATTTCTTATTTTAATCTGGTAATTGTGTGTGTGTGTGTGTGTGTGTGTGTGTGTGTGCAGCTGGAAACCCTGTGAAGAGCAAGCAGTGGAGGAAGCGTCTCGTCATCCAGCTGCCGTCCAACGGGGGACAGGAGTGTCCAGAGCTGCTGGAGGAGGAGAAGGACTGTGAGGTCCCCAAAGTCTGTCCAGGTTTCAGGTGAGGGCCTTGAGTCGTGATTCTGACTAGATGGTTCTGGTCCTCTAAACACAACTACTCATTTAAAAACATAATAATGTTAACCTCCATTTCTGATACAACGTTGGCTGCGATTTCACTGATATCGGGAGAATCTCAACAATATTTGGCTTTCGAGACACTGCGCAATTTTTCCATTTTCCATATTTTCATCGGTCGAGTAAACACACAATAGATATACCTGGGATTATGTCTAAGTTTAAGATTATTCTGCATTATTATATCTGTTTAAAAGCCGATTTATCAGCTGATATGAGTCTTTCACAGACATAATGTTTGGTATGTTTGCCAAAATGAAAAGTTTTAGTTTACAGAATAAACAATGTAGAAACGATGTCCACAAAAATCCATATTGGTTGGGCTCTACTCTTTTTCTATGATAATTCTTGGTACATTTAAATACAGACATGTAATTGAATCTATATAAAATATTGTTGTCTAATATTATTGTCTTGAGACATCTCAGTAAAGTAATATGTGCATTGATATGAAGGAACTGTCCTGATTTGTTCCAGGTGGAAAACCCACAAATGGAGGAAGTGCCAGCTGGTGCCGTGGTTCCTCCGACAGGAGAGTCCCACAGCGCAGGAGAGCTGTGGACCCGGACTTCAAACCAGAGGTACACAATCCAATCTCTCCGTGTCCCACGTCCCCTCTGCATCCGTCTCCGAGCCGTCCCTCATCAGCGTGAATGAAATCTTTGCTCATTGCTGCATCTGGAACGCAGCCACCAGGCAGCAGGCGGACGAGCCAAGGTTTAGAGAAAGAGACAATTTACTCAGTCACACATCAAGTCCTCCCACTTAGAGGAAACTAACACAAACTGGGGCTGACACCTCCGTTAGAAATATAAACAAGTTTAAAAACATCAACAAGAGACTTATTTTCCTTCTTTTGCTTATTTTTATTTTATGTAATCATCCGAAGTCCGGGGAGGGAATGTGTTCACGTCCCATCAGCGCCTCTCTGGAGACTTGTTGACAGTTTTTTTTACAGCTCAGGCTCTTGTCATGAAATTTTAATGGAATGTGTCTTGTTGAAATTTGGGCGAAGATGCTGCTGTAGCATGCGGCAGCACGACTTCCTGTTGATATGGACACATGCATACGTGACGAGTGCTTTAAAGAAGCTGCGGTTGTTCCTCTTTAAAAAAAAGAGAAGTGAATTTCCTCTCGCCTGTTAAAGGAGGATGGATGTTCCATGTGGTCCTGGGAGGCTCTCAGAAAAATCCAATTTCAGCGAGTCACGCAGAATGATCAATTTCATTATGCCCCAGCTCCTATAGACGGCCATTATTAGTGCTCATATTTCTGTGTCTTCTCCGACTAACTTACATTAATGGACGGAAGAGCGAGTCCATTTATGAAAAAGGCTCCCAGGTCCATTTGGGCCTCAGTCACAGATCCGGTGCAGCTCCTCACTGATATGATTCCCTGAGACGCTTGATGTCTCCTGCTCGTGTTCTTTCACCTCCGACACTTTTAAATGACTTTTTTCTTTGTCGCTGACTTAAAACAAATGAGACTCTCCGTCTTCTCTGCTTTGTGTGTTTTCTGAAAAATGTGCGGTGTTGCTTATCGGGACAGAAACTTTCCTAATAGAAAAAGAAACACTTCTGTTGCACTTAAATTAAACACAACTGGGTACATGTACAATTCTCTCTGCGAGGTAGGACCTGACCTCACACGCCATCACACAGAGGCTGTCTAAACCAATAGCAGTGCCCACGGGGGTTCAGCAAAAAAAATGTGCTTAGAGATTGATTTTGTTCGGTGAAGGTAGAGACCTGCAGAACGTCCGCATCACAGGAAAATGAAATATCGCAGCAACAGCAGTAATACCCTTTATTGAAAGAGCAGAGAATGGGATGATGAAAGCAGAGACAAACCGACTTGTGGGCTTCAAACCAAAATGCATTTGTGTCTGTTATAGGCTCATATTTGTTATTTAGCCCCTTTTGAGATTTGATCTGAAGACCTTGGTTCAGATTTCAGCCTTTTTCAATGGCTTAGTTTCCCTCTATAGCTTAAGGTGACGTTATGTCCCTCAACTATCAATTAATATTTGCTTTCTCACTGAGTCCACTCTCATATTTGTCGATTAAAATTAAGATACAGCCAATGGACGATTATATTTACTCGTATAAAGATGAGGAGCGTGTGGACACAGCTAGCACGGCTCAGTCTGAAGGTGCTAAGGTGTCAAAGTACACCGACCAGCGGCACTTTAAACCAATTAACATGATCTACTACATCCTGCAATTTGTGCTTTAATGAGGCGGAATGTGCTGCTCTATTAAATGAGACGGCTCCAGACCCTTTAACCTTAGATCTCCGGCTGCTGCTGCTGTGGCTTTTTACCAGATAGGAACGAGAAGAGTCTTAATCGAATCAACTGACTCTGTTTATAAAAACACATTTTCTGAGATCACCCTTCAAAACCAGATGATATATCTCAAGGTCAAATCAATAAAGCTGCCAGTTGTAGTCGAGAGAAAAGTTGATATCTTCCTTTGGGTGAATAAGTATAAAATAAGGATAAATATAAATAGATGGAAGTTGAATATAAGTACCTCAGAGATGTATTTACAGTCAGTATAAGTCCTTAGACATTTCAATTTCTTAATATACTACCATACGCTCTGCTCTGCTCACTTCCTGCTGTGTCCATCAATCAGTCTGCTGAAACAAACACACATTAGATGATGTAATGGGCCTGTACACATCCTAATGGAGCCTTTCTTTGTTTGTGTGTGTTTTTTTTACGACTTCCTCGACTTGTCCCAGCCGTGTCCTGTCGCCAGCTGGACGGGACGCAGGCCGACATCGGCGAGTGTCTGAGGTACGCCAAGGCCATGCCGGTCATCACTCAGCACTGTCAGCTCCCCTGCCAGGACGACTGCCAGCTGACCAACTGGTCCAAGTTCTCCTCCTGCACAGCGGACTGCGTCGGCGTCCGCACCCGGAAGAGGGCGTTGATAGGTGAGACACCGGTTTCACACGAGCTTATTTGTGTTGCAGTTTGCGTTGATGTTGTGCGAGGCAGTTTGGGGCACGGCTATGGCGGGCAACTCTCCAAGAGACTCACGGTGAAGTGAAACACGACGGCATAAATCTGCTCAGATGGTTCTTGCCGGCTAAATGCTCCGGTGGGATTAAAGCAACAAATCTGAAATAACTCCACAGCCTTTGTTATCCGTCAGATTGTCCTCGGGGAGTTGCCTCGTGCATCACAGCCATAAAAAGCAAATGATGAAAGTGGTGCAATGCATTAATGCACCTCCACAAGGTGTTCCTGAGGGCGCGGAAAAGTCAACTTTAAACTGGGAGGAAGTGGATTTGAACAGCTTTTATTGTCCCTGAATGTGAAAGTGGAGTTTCCCTCGACCCTTCTCACCTCGGTGCTAAAGAGCAGGTTGTGGGTTTTATAGGTTTATCCTCAATTCCACTTGTATTTGGGGAATATATGAGATGTCGGCTTGTCCTTCTCAGACCCTTTTATTGGTGGATAAAATAAGTCTGTCTCCTCCTATTAAGGTCACTATTCTCAGCTCAATAACAATATTAAAAAAAACAAGTGGCACGAATTCAATTTCCTCAGAAAGGATTGTAAAAGTGGAGAATATAACATTTTCTGCTGCCGCCTGTTGATCGATGTGACCTTTGCAGAGAAATTATATTCACATACACTTTATTGCTCCACAGCAGTGTAGAGCTTAGAGGCATGGTTTTAAATCTAAGATAAATTTGTGTAAAATAACAAGGCAGCTCGATGAAGACGCTGGAACCCAAAAGCAAAGACACCACTTGTTCTTGTTTGTATGGGAAACATCCTCTAATGATGAAGTGCCAGAAGGGAAATGTTTCTTTGCATCAATCAATGATGGTTGACATGTCTCAGGATAAGAAATGTGGAGATGCTTCAGTGAAAGATCGTTGCGCTTGGAGCCATTTTTTTTTCAGCGTAATCTATCCTGGGAGGTTGCTGTGGCTGTCAGTGAGTACACTACACCGAACAAGTCGCCTCGGCCCCTCAGTGTGAGACCCACACAGACCGACACCGGCCCACACGTGGAGTCACCTCTCCTCCGGCAGTCTGGGCTCATCTCTGTTCCTCTCCACTTCCTCAGGGAGGAGCAAGAAGAAAGACAAGTGCAAGAACACGCAGATGTATCCGCTGAGCGAGACCCAGTACTGTCCCTGCGACAAGTACAACGCCCAGCCGGTGGGCAACTGGTCGGACTGCATCCTGCCCGAGGGGGGCAGAGTGGAGAGCGTCCTGGGACTGAAGGTCCAGGGAGACATCAAGGAGTGTGGACAGGGCTACCGCTACCAGGCCATGGTGTGCTACGACCAGGACAGCCGGCTGGTGGAGACCCTGCGCTGCAACAGTCACGGTGAGTGTGTCTGTGTGTGTTTGAGACATATGATCATGTATTTAGATTCATTGCTTTTATTGTGTTCTTACTTCTAGACTGTTTAATGTTCAGAAAACATCACTTTTCTCAGACTGTCCATTGCTGCAGCTCCTCTTTTCAGCCTCTGTCTGAAACACTTGGTTTTGGCTCCTGTCTCTTTAAGGCTCCTCCCCCTGATAAAGCCTGTTTGATTGGACAGCTGGTCCACCCTGGTGTGATTGGTCAACCACTTCCAGCGCGTGTAGGAACTGTCTTATTCCGTCATTCCTTAGTGTGCGTGCCAGACAAGCCTCTGGGGAATCTTGGGCTTTATGTTTGTAGCACGACATCTCGATTCCCCGGAGTCAGGGGGTCGAACTAGTGACGAGCTGCTGAAGGAGCTTCAGTGTTTCTCTGGAGTTTTACACAGAAGAGCACTTCTCTGGTCGTGGAACAGTTTTTCCATTCCCACATTCACCCAGCGCCTCGATTGGCAGCACAGCAACCAACCGCTGACCTTTTCAGTGGACAACCCGCTCTGCCTCCTGAGCCACAGCCGACCAACAGGGGAACAAACACATACATTTAGAAATGTCCATCCAAGCGGAATCCATTTACTCAAATACCACGGGGGGAAATGGCTTTTTGATTGTGGTGCTCACAGCAGTGGAAAGTTAAATACAAAAATAAATACACATAAAAAACAATCATACACAGTATTTGGGGGATTCGATTAATACAACAAATTCCATATGGGTTGAATCATTGCTTAAAGTTCGGATGTGAGTTCTTTGACTTGGTGTCGGGTTTGAAACGCTGCTGCAGAAATGACTTTGATGATAATTTACTACAGATTTCAAGGTTATGACTCTGGAACTTGCTCTTTTGTGAGAGAATCTTTACAAATGTGTTGTTGTTCAGTCAGTTGTCGAACAGATTTGTTTCTCTCTCCAGCTTCGATTTCAGTTTCAGGTGTGAAATATACTGTAGAACACAGAAACGCTGCAGATGCAAGAATTTATACATATTTCTGTTTTGTTAAATATTCATTAGAATTGAAAGATTTTGTTTCTGCACATGTGAGAGCCGCCGCCAGATTCAGATTCTGGATTTCACGTGAGCAGGCTCCTTCTTCCCCGGCTCATTCATGTCAGAATCATTTGTCTCCTCGTCGTGAGGATCCGAAATACTTCAAGAAAAGAACCCGAGCTCGGAAACAACTCGTTGTGAAATTGCTGTGAAATAGAATCCGGGAGACGTTCAAATAAATACATCAGTTGTTGTGCACATATAAACATGGCTTTAGTCTCCGAGTGTGAGTCACAGATTCGGATGCGTCAGTTAATCTGAGTGTGGGTGTGAGCAGTGTAAAGATGAGGGTGTGGTGTTTGTGTGTGTGTGTGTGTGTGTGTGTGTTTGTCAGCCTGTGTGTATCTTCACACCTCTGTGAATGTTTGTGTGTTTGCGTGTGTGTGTGTGTGTATGTGTGTGTGCATCCATGCATTCATCTTCAAGCATCATTGAACTTGATGAAAACAAAAGAGAGAGATATTCCATGAGGATAAACAAAAAACCACATTCTGGAGTCTTGGTGTCATTTCATGTGAATCTGGAATATATCATTAAAATCTTTCCTTTCTCCCGTCATTCAGTCGCTCTTCCCTCGATCTCTCTGCCCCCCCCCCCCCCCCCCTTCATCTTCCGTGCCATTTTCTCCGTCGTCACTTTCAATCTCGATGGAGGAGGAGACTCGACCCTTCCCGCTGACTCGGTGCCATCAGCTGTGATGTCCATCAGGCGAACCGGGCCACTCTTATCTCCGTATTCCACCGACATCCACAGATTAAAAAGGGGGATTATCATTAGAAGTGCCCCCCCGATCCAGCTTTGAGGTGCTGCTCACTTTTATGCCGATCGCCTCGTTCCTCTATGAGAGCGAGTGAATATTTCAAGGGACGATAACACTGGATGTTCTCGGGAGCCGTTAACACAGTTGCAGTGAGAAACGATTTAAGGACTTCACAGTGTAATGAACTTAAAATGTTTTAATTAAATTTGTGTGTAAAGTATTTTCTTAACCATCTGAATGGTCAAAGATAATCTGAACAGCAGGGAGGTAATAATCAGCAGCACGAGAAGCGACTAACATCCAAATGACAAATTCCCTGGTTCTATTAGTTCGCAGCAATAACTGCAGCCACAAGAAGATCTAATTAGTGTGTTGTCGTGTTGAATATAATCAAGGCAGAGCTGAGGCGGGGGGGGGGGGATGGGGGGGGTCAGGACTTGAGACCAATCAACAGACTCACAGCAACAACTCAAGACTGAAACTGTGTCTCGCTGGCGACATGATGTGAAGCTGAATTCACACTGTTGTTGCAGAGGAGTTCTGAAAAAAGGATCTAATGAGGAACAAGGAGCATAAAGCCTCTACTAAAACTGATCTGTTCAGATATTTATTGTTCTGCAACAGGAAATGCACAATTAAGATAATGAGAAAAAGAACGACAAAAGAAACTTCACAGTTAACTATTACTACCAAATCCACTAAATCAGGGTTTTTTATGTGGATCGGCACCAAATCCTTCACATTTTCATCCAGAATTTTTTGAGATATGCTCAGTTGTTTTTGTGAAATCCGGCTAAAAAACAAACACTGTTATGTCCCACCCCCCCCCATCGGCCAAATTATGGGTTATATAGAATGCATTCATCCACCAAGGCTCAACGGTCCCCTTCAATTCAATCAAGCTGTAGAAGATTCGACACACACATAAATATCTTTCAGTAAACATAGCTGTTTTATTCCTTGAATAATTCCCTGAAACAATCAGCAGAAATTGTACAAAATGGTACATCTTTTTCTGTAATCCTGGAATGAAACCAGAAACACAATCAGTGAAAAGGCCACAACATTGTAATAAACTTTACTGTCTCACGTTGGGTTGCATCCAGTTCTTAAACCAACCGTATTTAAAACAACCCAAATCCTTCCTTGTCAAAACAACCTCTGCTAAACTTAAAAATCTTGGAAATCGTTAGAAGAGAGTTTTCTGGGAGGAACGCCAAGGATTCCCAGAATTTATGGAGCGTCAGAGATTTTAGCAAATGGATCCGTGTGCAAGTGATCAATCTTTTGCACTGTTTTGTCTTTGCCACGTTAAGTGGTTGTCTTCTGTTTCGGCATCGATCTTTCCTCCTCAAGTCTCAACATCGAGCCAACGTACAGGAATAACAACGAGTTCTCAAGAGAAAGGAAGGAAACGGACACTGAAGCTGTTGTTATCATGTCATTAATGATGAGGGATGTGGATTTTAAAATAGCATATCATCTTAAAGAGGTACTTACTACTTTAATACAGCATTGGCAAAATGGAGTTCAAAGGTGTTTACTTCTAAAGGGAACACAGGACCACAGAAGTGACGGCTGCTCTGGGTGCCTCAGCAGGAGCTCGTTTCCAGGTTGCAAGTCGACTTCTAAAGACGACAGGAATGATCTGCGTCCTGGCCTCGGCCCAAAAGCCTCCTGGGAACCTGGCATGAAACCTAACAAGTTAATATCAGGTGAACTACGAGTGAACTGCGACCGAGGCGTTTGCTCCGAGGGAAAGATAAGTGACGGCTCCGCTGATCCAGAGTGACGGCCCTTGACTGCCGGGCCTACGCTGGGAGGTCAGAGGTCAGGGAGCTTACTTCAGCGCTTATGCTGAACTCAGCGCGGTGTTACTGTTGATCTGGACATGGAGGCACGAGAGTGTAGAGGCCAGTGTGTGTGTGTGTGTGTGTGTGTGTGTGTGTGTGTTTGTGATTGAGTGCCTCGCTGTGTGTGTCACTGTGTATTTAGTTGAAGCCAAAGTGTTGCCAGGATTCTAGTCATGGCTGGATTAACAGATGATTTATTTTCTAATCATAATAGCTTTAATGGATCAGTGTGGGGACAGCGGATTGATCCTTCAGCTTTCCTCCAAGAAGTAAACATTCTCTCTACAGAAATCGAATCTTTCAACAACTTTACACTGGATTCTTTATTTTGTGACATATTTCCACTGCTGCAGTCATCGAGTGTAAAGTGATTGTCTTTCCAGATCCTGTCTCACGGTTTTATTAGCTCTTATGAAAAGTCTTCAGCTTCTGCTACACGTTAAATATGTTTCTATTTATTACTCAGACTAGACTTTGTGGATTCATCGTCTCATTTGTTCCTTTGAACAACTCGACAACAGTACAAACAGCTGTGAGGGTTATTTATTCATTTTATTGTCGAGCTACTTGGGGTCTGGACGTGACCTGACACGGCTTCGAGTCGGGGACATCACTTGTCAAAACACTCAACATCAGTTATAGGACAAACTGAGATTCTGCACAGAGAAAACAAATGACGACCCCTCTCTCTTCGGTCAGTGCAGGACACCTGTCGCTGTGTCTGGCAGCTCCCGCTGGGTTCCAGATAACTCTGCAGTCGAGACTGTCCAGCCTCCTGCTGGAGAGAGCACAATGGAACGCCACTCAAAGTCAAAGTCTTTCTCCTCGGGAGCTCGGGGGCGGGTCCAAACCGTCCAGACGTCACGCAACATTGGCGGCGCCCACAGAGCCGTGCACTGTAAATCATGAACCATCAACTGAAGGGCAAAGTGAATTATATTTGCCACTTTTTTATTAGAGCATTGCAGTATTGAGGCCTTGCTGATACACACATGGATCAATCATTCAGTCTCAGCTGTCAATCATGATGTTTTACAGCTTTCTTTACATCATCAAATCACTAATTAAAACAAAACTGATCTGAAACAATTGAACAAACATCAGGAAGAACCTGAAATATCAGAAAATATATGTGAGAAAAGTGTATTTGACATTTTCATTTGTTTCCTGTCCCATGCATCAACATGGAGGAGACAGGGTTTGTGACCTACAGCTGCAGCCAGTCACCAGGTTCAAGAAGCTCTGGCTGCACCAACGCTGCACTGCACATAGTTCAAATGTGTAATCACCAGCCAAAGACAGATAGACCAGCTTGTCAGCCATGTTTGTCATCAAGCACTTTGAGGTTGGAAATCAGTCATTTCAACCGGGAACAGCTTGATTTCTAAATTGTCTGGAACGCAGCCTCACAGCGGTGGAGCCTGACGGAGGAACACGCTGAACATGCTCAGCTTGAGGTTAAAGACGTGAAGCGAGAAGAAATCTCCTCTCACACACACACACTGAGGAGATTGATCTGCCAGGACTGACTAACCAGCTTTCTCTCCACTTGGTGGGAAGTGTGTTTGTCAGTCAGCATCGCACAACACGTGTGTCTCTGTTAAAAGGCCGAGCAGACTGACAGAGCCCTCGTCAGGAAGAGGAAGTGGCTCGACACTAAGTGTGACACTCCACTTTCCCGCCTCATTCACCTCATCGATTCCCTCAATAAAAGGATGAACTGATTTACAGGCCGGTGCTGCTACACAAGCCAACAATAAGTATCTAGGTCTGATCTCTTTCTCTAGTTTGCTTTCTCTTTGAGCAACGGGGGGGGGGGGGGGGTTCAGAAGAAGAATCTCTCTTTCAACTCGTGTGACCTGAGTGAACGGAGGTAAACTGAGGAAACCACAGCTCAGAGAGGAGAGAAGGAGAAGATAAAAGAAGCGTAACAAGCAGAGGGAGATGGTTAAAAACATCCCTGTGGACTGCTGTGACCAAATAGATTGAAATAATGAAGCCGGCCTCCAGACTTCACCCAGTGCGGTGAGAGTTTTTTCTTTTTCAATTTCACACAACACACCGTCAAATTGGGCCTTTGAGTGTGGGCCCGTGTTTTCATTGCACCGGGCTTGAAATCAATAAGTGCATTTATATTAGTTTGTGAGGTGTCAGTTAATGGTGTACTGTGCTCCGGCAGCATGTGGCATTCAGAGAGAAGTTAAATGTCTGTTTGTTTGATTGAGAAGGAGAAACTGGGCTTTGGGAAATCGTAGAAACAAGATTCTTCCAACCAGCCCGGGCTGTTCTTCTTTAGTTTGGTGTCAGAGGGAACAAAGGTTTTCTCACAGAGCTAATTTCCCTATAAATCAATTATCTGCTGAATGCTCTTTTTGTTCTGAGATAATTAATAACAGACGAAAACGTTCTGTCCTGAAAAGTGTCGTCATTTTGTTTCCTCTGGTGAGTTCAGGCACAAATCACCATCTTCTGTCAGTTTCAGTTTTCTTCCTGTCGTCCGTCCAGGTTACATCGAGGAGGCGTGCATCATCCCCTGTCCTTCAGACTGTAAACTCAGTGAATGGTCCAACTGGTCGCGCTGCAGCAAGTCCTGTGGCAGCGGCGTCAAGGTTCGCTCCAAGTGGCTCCGAGAGAAACCGTACAACGGGGGGCGGCCATGTCCCAAACTCGACCACCTCAACCAGGTAACGAAACCAAAGCCTGAGAGGAACATTCAGATCAAAACCTGCAGATGCTTTTCTGCTCGACCATGTTTACTGGATATTTGAATATGAGCTGTGCAAGATATTTATACTTATTACATGTGTAATCCAGTCTTTGTATATACGAGAGAGAGAGAGTTAAAAATCGATTGGATCTGCAGAACTTGACCTTACTTACAACTGCTGGACTGTAGACTTTATATAGAGATGGATGACTCGTCTTCACTTCCTCCCGGAAATGAAGCCAACCATTTTTTTGTGGAAGGGGCAGAAGGATGCTGCCAGGATTAAATATATAACAAACCAACCCACCATGTGATGTAACAGATCAGTTCTGATGGCCTGGACCAGTCTCCATTAGAGTAAACCAGTGATATATCCAATGCCTCACATACAACAATCACAGGACTAGCTAATAAGGTTACGCAGAAAGCTGATTGAGATGCTTAGGCTCCACTTTTCATGGGGGGGGGGGGGGGGGGTCTCATCTGGTCCACCTCTATGTACAGTTCATGATCTGCAGTTTGTTTCTGATCAGCGACACAGTTCAAAAAGCCTCAGGTTCTGTCACCGGAGCCCAATCAACACATTTATGCTCCAACATGTGTCAGTTGATTCCTCAAGGTTTCTATGATTCACTGGAATGAAACGGTTTCCGGGCCTGTGAGCATCAGCAGATGCAGATTAAGGTTGTGTTGACATACGCCTGCCTGTGTGTGTCTGTGTGTGTGTGATTGTGTGTGTATGTGTGTAAGTTTACACAGGTATTAATGCCAGAGGCTTTCCTGATTATATCCTCTCAAACGTTGCATTGATTATTAAGTCGTGCACTATATGAACAGTTGTGCTCATTAATCCGTCTGTCTCTCGTTTTAATCCACATCATCGCTCGCTGGCTGTGACTCATCGCTTCAGGCCCAGGTAAGAACTGCTCCTCTCAGCTATTTGTGATGTAGTGGCAGATGTTAAGTGTCAGTGATGTGAGTGTGTGTCGCTGACTGATCGACGCACACAGCCACAACATCCTCACTGTAAGTAAACAACAGAGCCCCGGCAGATTGATGCTGAGGAGGAGGAGGAGCCGCTCCGAGGGCAGAAATAATCTTAGTTAAACCGTAGAAAAGCTGAATCACGACTTATTAGAGCAAAACTTTCCACATAAACTTGCACGGCTGAGACGCAGCATTTAATATAAATCTGTATATAAATGAAATGTAGGATCCTGATTGTCACACGTCGAGGATTTATCTTGCAGTAAAAATATTGTAAACATTAATCTGTGAATCAATTTAAAAGCACGTGACTGAGGTTCCTCTCTCCGCTCAGGTCTACGAGGTGGTTCCATGTCAGAGCGACTGTAACCAGTACGTGTGGCTGGCCGAGCCCTGGAGCGTGTGGAAGGTCAGCAACGTGGACCTGAAGGAGAACTGTGGAGAGGGCGTCCAGACCAGAAAAGTCAGGTATCTGTCACTCTGGTCGTTTTGCTTATGATTGTTTATTTGTTTATTTGTTTATTTAGAAGGATCCCCATTAGCTCTACCCTAAGACAGAGCTACTTTTAGTGGGGTCCACATTTAAAATATACATACAGATATCAAACATTTAAAACATACGTTACATTACAAATATCAAAAGTTAAAATACATAAAAAATAATGATAATACAGTTTTACAGATATCAAAAATTAATTTAGTGGTTATGCAATTTTACCTTTGTCATGATATAAAACACTGATATATCCAATTCCATAGAAGCGAAAGCTGCAAACCATATAAGAGAATACTACAACTTTATGTACAGTACATCACCATCCAGTGTCACAAGTATGAGACACTAATATACATAAGTTTATTGATAGGAATTACATGTATTGTATGTTATATTTTTTAAATAAGTTTAGAGCAAAAATCGAACAAAAGCAATTTTTATATTGGACGAGTTGCTGCATTTTCACAGGATATATTAAACTGAATAAGGCTTTTTTACTCTCTGTATAATGAATAGGTTTATCGGAAAACTTTCTATATAATCATTAAGTTAATCAGAAAGAATAGTATAATATCTTACTGTTTATTTATTGGTTAAATCAGTTAAAACATAAAACAAAAGTTAAACATAGCTTGCAGATATTTAATTCAGCTTCTCCATGTTCAGGCTGTGGACACGTTGACCCTCCACAGCTTTATGTTTACTTTATGTATTTATATGAATCTGACCTCTGTTACTCTGACGTTCTCGCTCCACTGAGTGAGAAACACATCCTGTAGTTGTGTCACTGTCATGTGAACACAAAGACTCCTGCTCATTGGAGCACAACACCAGCTTCTCTGACCCGCTCCGTGTGGACCGGTCCCACAGGTGCATGCTGAACACCATCGACGGGCCCTCGGAGTCGGTGGAGGACTACCTCTGTGACCCGGAGGAGATGCCCCTGGGGGCCAGGGAGAGCCGGCTGCCCTGCCCCGAGGACTGCGTTCTCAACGACTGGGGGCCCTGGAGCCGCTGCAGCCTGGTGAGAGCTGAACCTGGATCAGAGGAGATGTGGGAGTGTCAGAGCTCTGTGAAGCTCTCGTAGATTTATCTTGATATCTTCCTCTCGTCATAAACATGTTCTCTGAGGCTCGAGGAACTCAAAGCATAGCGGTGCAGTGTTATCCTGAGCAGTGTGTGAATGGATGTCAACAGGTTCTTGTCCGAGGAGGAATAAAGGAGATATATAAACTGAGAGGCAGGTTTATACGTCTCCTATATCAGGCTTTACTCTCTGTGCGTTCAGCAGGGAGGGGGGGGGGGGAAGTAATTTATGATAAAGACTCAGAACTCCTCATGAGCAGGTTTTCCAATTTGCATTCAGTGACACACACACACACAAAAAGCATAAAGCTAAATTATCACCCCTCGTTTGTGAGGATCATTTGGAAAACAGTGAAATTACTGAGTTACTTTTCATAACAATAGTGATTTATTATCAGAGACACAAGGCTGCCGCGACTTCACTTCATAAATGTCGACTTCTTCCCAGGAGATGATGATAAAAAGAGCAGAAGATGATGATTTATCTGAGAGACCTGTTCAGGCTCAGTGTGAAATATGAAGACTTTATAAATTAAGATTTGTAAAGAAGACGTGATGTGATCACAGCAGTGATGCACCAGCCCACAGGCCGCGGCACGTGCTCCATGTGAATGTGTCAGAACCTCGTGTTCGGCTCCTCCTCTGCCCCCGACTCCTCAGATTCCTGGTAAAAAGCCATTTTAACTGCTCTGGTTACACCTGCTGTTCTCGCAGCAGCACCCCGGCCATTGTTAATCACACCCCCTTCTTTCTCAAAGTGCTTGACACAGACTTCCCACACTTCCAATCTCAATATGGAGGCTGCAGTGGCACCAGCGGGGCCTCTCACATCTTTTATTCATCACAGCCGTGATGGAGTTATTCAAAAAGCTGTCATTCCCCCCCCCCATCAACTCTCCTCAATGCGATCAATGACTGTGAAGAATATGCTGGTTTACTGTTCCTGCAGAATATATGTTTCAGCTTTCTTGTTATTTCCAACTGGAAAAATCCACATACTGGGAATCCCCAGAGACCAGGGCCGTGCCGATGCTTAGATAATGTCTTGACAGGAAATCTTACATGAACATAATCCAGAATCGGGAGCATTCAGTGTGGCTGATGGCTCGGGGACTTGTCTGTGGACTTTGTGTCTGTATGAAGTTCTTATTACTTATTACAGACTGGTCTGTCTCCTTTTCAGCCGTGTACTCGAACCAACAGCCGGATTCGCACAGCGTACCCAATCCGGTCTCCCAGTGGGGGGAGGCAGTGTCCAGACACCACTGATAGGGAGCCCTGCGGCCTGAACCTCAACTGCTTCAACTACTTCTACAACATCACAGGTAAAGGGAATCTTTCAGGGTTCTTCTGCAGTGGTTAGGAGCTGAGTCTCCTTCTTTACAGCTGCTTTTTCACAGCCTGTGCGAGGTGGGAATCTGGTGCTTTTTATTCCCCCTCAGCATTCTGTATAAAAAGAATGAGCCTTCACGGAGGAACAATGTTGATCCACCTTCATATTGGCAGCTGAGTTTGTCACAGAGCTGAGTCAACGAATGTGTGAAGAGCTTGAGGGGATAGAAGCTGACACCTTCGTGTTACACATCAGGACTCATGGTCCAGAGCGCCGGCCTTGCTTCTGTGTACGACCTCAGACTGGATATATAAAATGGACGTTTACACCGGGTCAGGAAAATAACTCAACTCCTCCCTTGATTTATAACGTCAGTAAACATTGTCCTATAAGGAGTTAGTGATGTTTATCTCCAGTTTCAAGTCTTCTTCAATGAAGCATTAGGATCATTGTGTAAATTATCATCTGTTTTGAGTCAATTATGCGATAAAACATTGGGGCCTGGACACCATGTGATTGACAGCTAGTACCGTCCAATGGGTGAAGGTTTCAGCAGGTGTAGGTGGGGGTGCAGTGTCCTCGAGCTCAGTCAGGTTCCACCGCCGCTTTAAATATGGTTACTTCTGATTTAATAAAAAATAAGGTGTCGTTGGACAATATGCCAAACTTGATTTTTCGAAACAGCAGCTTAAAGTTAGAAAACACATTGAGGCAGATCTACTGCTTCTGGTTGGAGACGTTTTTTTAATTTCCCGTTTCAGAGCAAGACAAATCAATAACTGACTCATCTGTTCTTTTGCAGCCTTATCAATCACAAACTTTCCAATGTTCTATCAGACATTGTTTTGTTAATGAGGCTCTTCTGATTCTCAATCTCAGGCGGGGTTTGTTTTTTCACTTGAGCTCCACTTGGAAAGGTCAAACGAGCTCACATCACATTATTCTACAGATCTCTTCATATGTTTGGCTGCAGACCCCCGTGGGTTCGATGCTCAGTGGCACCTCGGTGGTGATTTCCAAACAGAAAAGATTCTGGAACTCCTTGTGGAATTTGAGCCGGGAGCTTCTTCAAGCTCTCCCCTGGAATCTGGAGCAAATCACAACTCAACATCACGTTCACATTTCATTCCCAAAACTGTAAAGAAAAAAACCTAAATAAAAGATTTCAATAAAGATAAGCAGAAAGAAAAGATTGGCACTGTTCCTATTTTCCAGTTGTTGAAAGTTGTATTGTGTTGCCTTCGCTTCTGCTGCCCTACATTCTGCAGCAGCCCACTCCCCTGCCTTCCCTTTGTGTCAGGAGATGAGACACATAATCCCTGCTGCTGGGTTCACAGTGGCACACTGGCTTCCTGGGGTAGATGTACATAATATACAAGCTGAGATTATTATTGGGTAAAACACTCTTTCTTGTTGTTTTTCATTGTCGATGCAGAAACCGTTCCTTCAGTGTCTCTCTCCTTTTTACAGCTTCCTGTCTCTCTCTCTCTCTCTCTCTCTCTCTCTCTCTCTCTCTCTCTCTCTCTCTCTCTCTCTCTCTCAGCGTCGCTCTTTCTTCTTTGCCATCTCCATATTTTTCACTCCCCAGAGGAGCCACACATTCCCCCAGAATTGAGTTCGAAAACGTCAGCGCCTGGCGTCATCGTTGTCGGCCAAGGACACGAGAGCCTCACTCCTTTGTTATTTTTAACAACATGCACGATGCATTTACCTCGTTTAAAAAAGTAGGATTGACCCAAGAATGAACCCATAAAGATTTGTTGCAAACCAGGATAGAATATTTAACATTGAAGATTTGGGGGGGGATCAATATTTCCTTTTGATTTCTCAGGAAATATTTTATAGGTCTTTATGTTAGAATTCAGACATGTTTAAGGGATTTAAATCTGTGCAAGTTTAATGCAGATCCAAATAAATGTGTTTTCATAACTCTACTTCTCATTTTTTAAGGGGCGTAACCTGATGTATGTCTGTAACAAAATGTATTTTCCCCTTGACAGAAACGTAACTTCAGCTTCTAGTGTTGCTGAACTTTTCTGCTGTTTACTTCTAAATGCCGGTTGCTTCTCAGAGGAAGGGAACTTAAGTCTGAGCGCCGGCCCACACAGCTCGCGTGTGTGATGTCAGCATAAAAGGCCACTGATGGCAGCTGGATTTATTGGATTTAAGTGAGCGGTTCTAAACCTTAAATGACCTCTTTGCAGAGCAAGTAATCATCTCTTATCGACAGTGATCTCTGCGAGCCAGAGGCCGTTTGGAGTCACAACAGAAAACGAAATGACAAAAAAGCTCACACCGATTATTTTACAGTTGGAGTCGTTCAACTCAAGGTAAAGAGCTGAGTCACACTTACTGTACAAGGCACACACTCGTCTTTCTGCTGCGTCATCCGGTCGGTTCATTTGTATGCGGGACACGTCTCTCCTCTAAGATCCACTCAGAGACAAGAGCAGGGACCGAGGGAAAGTTTTGTCTCACGTCTGCAAAGTCACCAGGGATTAAATCGTCAATGCACCTTTATCCAAAATCTATAAATTAATTGATATTAACATGAAAACATGAATTCAACATGATGCATCAGTGCAAAGATCCACGACAGCTGTTTCTCTCTGTGATTTATTCAGTCGACTAATGTTTGAACTTTGTTTCCATTATCATCTGTATTTATTTACCTACATTTATTAATAAAGTATTTACACACCTGTTTAATTCTGTCCTTTGCCGGAGCCTTTCACTTTATCCAGATCAATAGAGTCAGGACTTGGCTCCGAGTCGCTCACTTAAAGCTGCTATAATCAATACTTGTATATTAAGAATGGATCAATCATTTTAATGTCATTTTTCAGTGACATTTATTCCGCACGGAAAGTGGATTAAATTAGGGATGAAAGATAGAGGCTCATAGTTTACTTCATATTTATTCATCCCTTCATTGTGTGGTCTTGTTCTCTGGGTGACGGAGCGTGTGTGTGTCTCCAGCATCAATATCTTTTGTTTTGTTGCTTTAGAATCCAAACAGGAATCAATAGACCTTGATGACAGTTAGATGTGAATGTGTTTTGTTTCCTCCTCAGACTGGAGCACGTGTCAGCTGAGTCAGAACGCCGTGTGCGGGAGCGGCATCAAGACCCGGATGCTCGACTGTGTTCGGAGCGACGGCAAATCTGTGGACATCAAGTTCTGCGAGGAGGTGAGGCCTGTCTCCCTTTGTGCCTTCTCTTCTGTTTCATGGGAAGTTTATATTTATATATTTTTACCTGTGTGACGGAAATCTGGAGGTACAAGAGGCTTGAAACATCCAAGTTATCTACGTGTATTTAATAAGGGGCTTTCTGCAGAAAGGATCAACACAGGGAAACCCCAAGGATCTCAGAGTGAAGATGGAGAACAGTCAAATGCAAAGATCTGATATAGGAGAACAAGGTTGTTTGCCTGAGCCAGTTCAGACTGGTTCTGTAGAGTAGTTTAAGACAGGAACCAAAGCACAGGAACAAATGATTGGCATACATTTCCATTGGGTTCTTTGGACAGTCGATAAGAAATGGAAAGGTCAAACAGGTATATAGAAAGGTCAGACAGGTTTCAGGTCATAAACAGTTAAGGTCATGGAGTCTTAGACAGGTCTGCAAAAAGTTACTCTTCAACTATCAAAATAAAAACTATAAATCCACACTTTGCTATTTTCCATTACACCAAGTTACTTTTCCAATACACCTGTTTGACGTCCTGGGTTTTGAGGGAAGTTCTTAAAATGTTGCTTAGAGAACTTTGGGAGTTAAAGGTCATTTTGGTTTCACAAAACATATTAATGAAGTTCCTTTTATTAAAAAGTCTTCACTATGACTCTGGATATAAACTGCGAGTTGACTGGTATTCAGTTTCTTCTTAATGACTTAATCACATCACTCATTACATTAGTGTTCTATCCGTCCGGTGCCATTAGTCCCACAGCAGCATGAAATATTCAGAAGTATTTCCAGGCAGAGATTGTTCCCGTAGCCCCAGGCTGTCTGTGTTATTCATTCATAATGTGTCTCCGCTCCCTGTAATTGTAGCCGGCGGGTTGTGGCAGAGCCGTCCCCACAGCTATTTAACCCCTCGCCCTCTTCATCATGAGGCTCATTCACAAAAAACACATTGTGTCAGGATGGCTTTCAGGACGCTGCTCAGCTCAGTCTTTCCCCCGCCAGAGCAGAGGCTTCTGGGAATTAGCGATCGTGCTGAGAGGTCAAGCTGCTGTCGGGCTGGAACAGATTGAGTGTCGCCGCGACCGCTGGTCTGTGTTGTGAAGGACTCTGTGATGTGTCGTCAATTACCCCCCCCCCCCCCCCCCCCCTTCATGTCCCTTAATGTGCTGCAGTTGAATCTGGAGAAGAAGTGGCAGATGAACATCTCCTGTGTGGTCGAGTGTCCCGTCAACTGCCAGCTGTCGGAGTGGTCGCCCTGGTCAGACTGTTCCCAGACCTGCGGACTGGAGGGTAAGAGCCAGGATATGAAACATGTGCTTCAACATTATGATCAGATACAATCCATCAAACGTTGTGGAGCTGCAGCAACTTCCAGTGGAATGGAAGGTTTGACAGGACTCACTGGTAAAAGATAAAACCTAACGAGACATCTTTAAACATGATGGATAAACCGAAATGTAGTTGGAATGAATTTATAGAATCAAAACCCTCAGCAAGGAAAGTTAAAAATGAGCAACAATAGAACATATTTACGTTAAAAATTGTTTATACTCATACAATATGATGTCAAATTCATGCAGCTGGTCTATAAATGTTTTTAAAGATAGAGACAAACTTCATATTCTTGATAACAACACATCAAGTCTTAAATCTAGAAATTGAAACAGACTTCAAGGTCGTGTGACACTTTGTTGTTGTTTCAATGCAGAATAATATAAATTGAGTTTCGTCCTTTCACAGTGTGGGAAAATAATAATAATACACTTTATGTATCCAGCACTTGTCATAACATAAAGTGCATTCGTGTTCAATCAAGAACCAAAACAAACCTCCGCCCTGAAATGAGCTGTGTGACTTTGATTGACAGTGTTTTTGCAACACAGTGGACTTCATGATGCTCGGCAGCAGCTGCACTTCAATCAATCAATTAATCATCAATCAATCAATCAGTCAATCAATCAACAAATCATCAATCAATCAATCAATCAATCAAATTGTATTTGCAGCAGGGTCACGCTGGGCCTCCGCTAACGAGAGAGACATCCTGATTAATTTCTCTGCCCCTGATTCTTATCAGAGAAAAATTCAAATTGAATATCTGCCAACCAGATCCAATGCAGCGCCTCTACCTTATTGTTATTACAGGAGCATACAGAGGATCACGGTAACTTTTTTAATTAAAACAGACAAGTTAGCTAAACAATTTAATGCAGAACAGCAGAAACCTGCATTTCAGGCCTTTCTTTGATGTTTCCTCTAATAATTTATATAATGTTTTGTCAGCAAGTCGGACAGAGTCGGACGACCTGTCCTCGTCTGAACTCCAGCTGGAACCATCACCAGCACTGAAGAGCTTTGGTTCAACCATGAACAATGAGAAACATAAAATTACTAAAGATGTTGAGGCTCATTGACGTTTTGCATCTTTTCTGGTCTGTTGTTCTTGGACCGATGTCGGTTGTGAGGCTTTTACATGAATGTGTGTATCCAGGAGCTCATTGTGTTGTTCTCCATCAAATACATGTGTGTACAAACAGCAAGAAGAACCTGGAGGGGCCAAACTTTATGGTTTCAAAAAAGCTTTTTCCCCTTCCCTTTGTCCCAGGTGTGTTGAAGAGCAGAATATTGCATCAGTTTATATTGCAAAACACAGTTTTCTGTGCATGTGTGTATCTCCACACTAAAGTCCCTCCGGGGGACACAAACATGCACGCTCAGCACAACAAACTTGTGTAACTAAGGAATCCGACTCTTCCTCTTCCCCCCCCTGGAGGCGTTTGGCCCGGACAAATTCACAGAAGCAAAAGAGAGGAAGTGTTATTTAAGTGAGAGTGATTGCCTCACGGTCTTCTTGCCAAATGACCGGTGAAAACTCGTTGTCCTGTTTCCCTGGCTGTTGTTCGGGGGAAGTTCAAAACAAAAGTTGCCGTCGCACCATTACGTCTTCCTGCTCCTCGGGGCGGCGGGGGTGCAATATGAAGAAGAGACGCCACAGTGATCACTGCTAAATCACAAGGAATAAAATGAACGTTTCAAAAGAAATGGTTGAAGGAGCAATGGGGATCTCATTTGATGTGTTCAGTGTGTATGTGGTGGTGGGGGGGGCGTTCCCTCGTTGGAACTGGATATTGGTTTTGTGCAGTCTGTGTGTGGGAAGGCTGGTTTGTGTTGAAGGATGTCGGAGGTGAGCAGAGGGGCTTTCTGAGGTGAGCAGAGTTCTGGCGAAGGCAGCGTGGAAATGACAGAGAGATGAAAGCTGCAGATGATTTTGCGAGTGGGCGATTTACAACAGGTTGGCAGGAAGGTTGTGTTCTCAGATGTGCGTCTCTGTTTGCAAGGCTTTTGTGTTTGTGTCTTTTTACCGGTTAATTCACAGCAATTTCTGCATTCAAATCGAAAAAAAAACCCTCTGCGTGGTGTTTGCTGCTCTGATGTATTGGATTCACAATATTTAAAGAGGGGCCGCTGATTGATTGTGGATGAAAAAGCCATTTTAGTCGAGAAGACCAAGAACCAATCAAGATGGAGGAGAGAACCAGCCGGTCGGGGGAGCTGAGTGCTTTTGTGTGCACAGTAAAATTAATTTAAAGGCATTCAAAACAAAAACGTGCATTTAAAATGAGTTGTGTGTCGAGGTAATGGATGACTGCTGCGTGGTGAACCACAGTGGGCGCCGCGTGTGTGTCAGACGTGTTTGTGTTAAGTTCATCGTGGAGAAAACACACAACCACTTTATTCTCAGTGTAATCGTGTTATTTATATAATATCATGCTGCTGCAGCAAAGGACCAGGGCTCCAGAGACCACCCTGTTGTTGTTGTTGTTGTTATTGTTACTGAAATCTATTTAGTGTAATGATCATTGTTTTCTAGGACAATTGCTAATTCAAACAATTATACTGTGCAACCAAGGTAACACAAATCCTTGACAAATTGTGTGAATATAGAGATTAAAACATAATTCTCTCGTTAAAGGTACACAAAACATTCAAAACACAAAGACACACATCAGTGCAACACAACGACAATATTCAACAATAATTCACTTATTCCATATCTATTTGTTTTTGTATTGAATGTTTGAAATTTAAGTTTATTATCTCATATTGATCTTTTATTCATCAACTACTTTATTATATATTAGTAATACAATGTACTTTCTTTTAATGGTGGTTTCACATGATGTACTTGTATTTTATGGGCGTCTGTGATGCAGAGATTGGTCGTCCACTGAACAGAAGGTCGGTGGTTCGATCCCCGGCTCCTCCAGTCCACATGCTGAAGTGTCCTTGGGCAAGACACTAAACTCTAAATTGCCCCTGATGGTGTGTGATAGAAAACGAGCTTTGTGCAGAAGTGTTTGAATGAACGTGTGTGTGAAAAGTACGAAAAACAATCCATGAACCATTTGTATAACAACCGTGACAATAAACGTCTTGATTTCTGACATATCAAAGGAAAAAATTAATAATTATAATCATGATATTGCAGATTGACACGTGTCCTCTGGTGTGTCTCCTCCAGGGAAGATGTGGCGGCAGCGCTCGGTGGTCCAGGCGTCTCAGGGGGACGGCCGGCCGTGTCCTTCTCAGATGGAGCAGTGGAAGCCCTGTCCCGTCCGGCCCTGCTACCGCTGGCAGTACAGCCCCTGGTCTGAGTGTCGGGTGGAGGTGGGTCAATAAGTCGCAGCCTCGTCCTGAAGTCCAGGGAGATTAAATATTAATAACTGCATCGACCTGCGTTGGACGTGAGAAATGCAACTTCGACAGCTCTGAGATCAATGTACACCAGAGTTTGGGACAGAAATCGAAGCATCTGGCACAAAAGTAATGGAGCAAGTCTTAAGTATTGATGAACAACCTTATGGATCCATGCACATCAGAGACGGACATTAAAAATGAATCTAATGCACCTTTAATGCTGATACATTTACTTTCCACCGGTGTCTCTCCACTGCTCTTATACCTGATCAGTGAAGAAGATCTGCACTCTGTGATAAATGGGATGAGAGGAAACTGGGAGAGCTTGGTTGTAGTTCTATGAGTTAACTAATCTATATCCTCTATTTCTATCAGTGAACTCTATCAGGTGTTCATTCATCTCAGCCGTCCTCGAAGAAACGAGAGACACAAACATAGAGAAACATTTTTTCAAACGGCTTAAAGACTAAACTCACAGCCACATCTCTAGTAACTCCAGAACATATGTGTCTCTGTGTGGCTGTAGATTCATGTAACTTGTCTCCCTGGTGTCCCCCTCCTGTCAGAGTGTGGTGTGCGGACACGGCACGCGCTACAGGAACCTGTCCTGCTTCGTGTCGGACGGCTCCATGGACAGTGAGGGCGAGGGCGAGGGCAGCCTGGTGGACGAGGAGCTGTGCGGCAGCCTGGAGCTCGCCGTGGACGGAGACAAGCAGATCACACTGAAGGAAGCCTGCACCCTCCCCTGCCCAGGTAATGAAACCACTCCACACTGGGGGAGACTGGGAGCTTCTTGTGCTGCTCCAGCGACCTTGGAAAGTGATGTGGAAACTCCGAGAAGCAGCAGCGTCATGACAGTAAAGAAGTTTTCACGATCTGTACATCACTGTCAGAGGTGTCGGTCTGTGAATCACTCACATTTATTCTCTGGGTTTCACTCGATGAGAAATTCCCAGACAAACAAATCTTCTGCCGCACAAACAAGTTGTAAATAAAGGCAGCGATACTAATATTTCCTCAACTAGTCCACAAGGACAGAGACTAATTCACTGAGGCACCGAAGCTGCCTGGGTGTTGTTTACCTCGGCTGCTTGCTCCTCCTGAATCTAACAAAGGTTCGAGCAGAAAGAACCAATACAAGTTTGTGTTTCTCTGCAGAGCAGCTTCCAGGTTCATCCAGGGGAACAGAGGAGTCCGTGTGCAGAGCGTGACACTTTCAGTCAGTTAGATTTATATCATGAAACACTGCTCTTACAGGATTGGACTGCGTTCCCACTCGCCATCTGTTCACGACCTCTGCAATCAGATGTAGGAGCTCAACCTGAAGGCAGAAGAAAGTGGCTGCATTAAGGCAGATGCTTTGTATAGCTGTGTGTGTGAATCTCATTTACTGGAAGCCCCCCCCCCCCCCCCTGCCAGAAACACAGAGAGCGTCTCTACCTTCTTAAGTGGTTTGAAATCACAACAGATGTTCTGCTGTCGTCTTTCTGCAGATTGTCGTCTCATATTCTGGTCAGTTTAGTTCCAGTTTACCTGATAGTGGCTTGGGATTTGGACCACAATGCACCACATCTTAATGGATTCCTCTCTGACTGCAGTTTCATTCAAATCTGCCCAGTAGCTAATGGCATATTCATCAAAAGACAGTGGTAACCTCCTTGCTGAAGGTAAAAAAAAACGAATCTGCTGCCTCCCTCCTCAGATCCAGGCCACCTACCCTCTGCAAAGCGTGCTTGAGGTTCATTGAGTGTGAGCTCTGAGCTTCTACTACTGATCCTCTCTCTGCAGGAACTCGACCAATCCACAGACTCCAAGTCTACAATGTCCACGCACACCAGGACACAAGAATGAAAAGAGAGAGGGAGTTGAATTAAATCACTTTTGGGAGCTGCTGTTGGACTCAAGCCTCCGTCTGCAGACTTTTCTTTCTGAAAAAGAAAATATGCAAAATGCTAAAGAGATGAGAAATATAATTTAACTCAAATTTCTTGATTTTCACAAAAATGTTTCAGCTGTGTTATAATCCTTTGAATTATATCTCCTTCGCCTTTATTCAAATCCTTCTAGAATCCATAAATATGTAAATATTTCATTTCACAAGTTGAACTGCTCGTGGTCGGATAATATTGAAGCTAAAACATTCAACTAAACACAAATATGAGCAAAAAAATAACATTTTTGAGTGGAGGAGAATTCAATCGATCTGTGTTTGTGTTGGAGAGAGTTTGATCTGAGTTAAATGAGTTAAACGGATCCGTCCTCTGAGTTCACGTGCTCCTCCGTGTCCGTCTCACATCCCAGCAGCTGAGATCCTGTAAGAGTCTGCAGCTTCTTTTCACTAAGAGAGTAAAACACAAGACGATCCCTCACAGGGCTCCCACCGGCGAGCACTGTGAGGTTCAGTTTGATGAAGCCACTGAACAGGAACCATTTTCTGTTTCACACCGAACCCACAAACCGTTTGGACCACATGCTCGCTCAGTGAAATAGACTGAGAGAGGGGAAACCATATGAAAGCTCTGACCCCTACAATTCAATTTATTCCACTTGTACAGTGAAGAAGCACAGGAGCTGGGTGATAACACACACACACACACACACACACACACACACACGTACAGATAAAACAGCAGAGAAAAAGAGACACAATCAATAGTATGTTCTGGTGCGATAACAAAACCCCTGCGGGCTCTTTAAGACGACAGGACACTAAACTGAGACACAACCTCACTGAGGAACAACCTGTGTGTGTAACTGAAAGTAAAGTGTGTAGACGTGACACAGCCGTTCACCACTCGTACGAATGGAAAATACATTTTCACGCTTATTGATACTCAGCACGGCTCCTGGGAACCGACTCAGCATCCTGTGGAATCTGTGACACACTGATTGTTCCCTTTGAGTGTGGTCACGTGTTGCCAAGGTGCATTGTGGGTCATTTGCTTCGCTTAGCGGTAGGAGGTGAGAGAAGCTTATCTATTCAGGCAGCCATGCAGACGTCAGCCAATCAAACTGCGTGTCAGCAAATATACTCGTGAAGCGTAGATGCAAATCAATTCAAATGTCATTTTTTTCTTATATTTGAGTGATGAGTTCGTTAACAAAGGATCAGACTGTAATTTAATTTAACATAAATCTGTTTAGCTTCTTGTTCCTATTTTCAAACATGATCTTTTCACCTTTAATGTTGGAAAAGTAAACTTAGCGAGCGGGAGGAAGCTGCTGAAGTTTCCCTCAACTCATCAATTCCCTTCAGATCCTTCACCAACATGAACCTGTCACCTCAGAAAATATAATATCAGCTAATTAACTTAATTAGCAACATTTAGCTGCATAAACAGAGCGTTAATCACATTCTTTCTAATCTTAAAGCCACTTTACAAACTCATAACATGAAAAGTACATGTCTCACTTTGAGATAAGGTTTCAGAAAACAGTTAATTGACTTCCAGGTCATAATTAGGTGTGTGTTTATTTTGTTACACATTATTTTAACCCGTGCTGTGATGTGAGCCACTAAAAATCTTCATAAATAATCATTAGAAGCACTGAGCCTGATACTGTGGGGCCATGTTGTGGATTTCCCTGCCGCCCACAGCTTGTTAGTGAGCCATGTGTGCACACGTTTTCAGCACGGGTAACCCCAGTGGGAATCGAACCCTGAGACCTGGCAGCGTCGGTTCACCGCTGACCTGCTCAGGACCAGAGCTTCGGTACCGATGCTGAGCCAGACATCTGCTGGGATGTACATGATGCAGCTCACGTCGCTGGTTTGGTTTTCATTTCTCGTGGGAGGAAGTGGAGACACGTCGTCCGTCTTTATTGTCAAAGGGAAGATGAAGCCTGTGGACGTCTTCTTTTTGATTGACAGGACGAGTCTTTAACTTTCCCAGTTCTGGATCGATAAAGTGAAATCAATCCACACGTCTCAATGTGCTGAAGACCGAATGGTTTAAAAACGCTCTCATGATAAATACTCTCAAAGCTGCGGGTTATGATTTATACGCTGTCTGTAAGACGGATCACCCAAAATGTACCAGAACCAATTTTGTTGCGACTTTGAGGAAGGGGAGGGGCCAAGAAGGAACTCGTTAACTTTCGCAGCAGATTTGATTAAGTGGTCGGATCCCCGAACTTTTATTTCACAGTCTTTTGATGCTTTTAACTGAATTTCCAGAAAACAATTCATGGATCTGGATGAAAGAAGATCAGCACATTTATAGGACTGATATCTATGAGTGTGCAGGTTTAGTTTTCTAAATTTTGTGATATTTATTCAAGAATTAATGCTGAACAATTGAATGAAAAAATCCTGCCTATTCTTCGAGGACTGAAGACGATGAAAAGAAAACTAGAAAATCACTTTTTAAGGTTTACTGCAGTCTTGTTAACAAAATAAAAGTCTGAGTCTTACTTCTTCTTTCTCCACGTAAAAACAAAAGGAATTTTAAAATCTGGAGCACATCAGATTTTCCCCTCAGTTGACAGACAGGTGTCATCTCCTCCATCTCCATCCACCTTCAAACACACCCCCTCCTCAGACTCAGGAGACCAGGGAGCTCTCTGCTGCTTCGTGGACAGTGTCCTGGCTTTAAAGTCACGATTCATCACAAATTCCATATGAATTCACTATGTTCTGCTCAGTATCATTGATTATTAGAACAGAGCAGTCGCTCAACTCAATGTAAATGCATTATTTATCCAAACAGCAGTGATAACCAGGACTTTATGTCTTATTTATTTTATTGTGGACACACATATCACCAGCAGTATCACAATCCCTTTAACAATATATTAATTTCACACTCACCACAGTTTCTTTCTTTAAAAGAAACACGTTTACAGCATAGGCCGAGTAATAAAGATGGACGACATGTCTGCACTTCCTGCCTCTGCTCAGAAATGAAGCCAAAATGCCCCAAATATGAATCCTGCCATCTTGACCCAATAAGCCAAGTTTGCCCATGGACCCCTCTTTGATTGACTTGTGTGGCTTGTTGGTCTACAGGTGTGATTCCTGCTCAAGGTGTGTGAGGTCCTGGGTTTGACTCCCAGATGAGTCCTTCACATTCAGATCTCAGATCAGTTGTCAGGTTTGTGGCTCGTCAGCTGCTGGTTTTTAAGCAGATGTCCGTGCAGAGCTCGGGTCAACAGCTGTTGGACTAAATAAGGTTAAATATCTACAACATGTTGATGAGAGGTTCAGGCTCCACTTTGCTCTGTGATTAATCCTGATAGAGAGAGTGTGTTTTCACACGGTGCCACTTAAATTTAAATCTGTGATTTTCGGTGTGAGCTGTCCCTGAAGGGGGGGATTATTATTCCTCACTTCTGCCAAAAGACAAAACACAAATGTGGAGTTCATTTCTAAAATCCCCTTGTAGCTATTTTTGGTTCATCGTTCAGTCTCACTGAAATATAGAAGAGGACGAGTGTTGTTCATTCTTCAACCCACGACTCGTTTATTCCAAAGTTACACAGTTTGAAGTCATTTGATATTTTAGGAGTGTGTGGCCCGTCTCTCCACTGGCAGATTTCTCATTTTGGAGAGGGAGAGGGAAAAAAAAGAAAAAATCTCATCAGAAGTCTGCTGGTCCCTGAGATGGAAAACACTGAGAAACGTTGCCCTAGATAACAAGTGGGACCGGCCCCCTTTCACCAAACTGCAGGAGCACTGAAGTATCAAACAGCAATCAGAAGCACAGACTGGTTTCTCTGCTCGGAGGTGGCGCAGCGTGATTTGGGAGGAAATTCAAGGGCTGTTTGTGCAGGGAGGGGACAGCTTGGGAGTTTTGGCAGGTTGCATCCACACACCCACACACACACTGACACTGACACACACACACACACACACACACACACTTTCATGCACTGCCACCCTTGACCTGTGTTCTATTTCCCCCGCTGCTTGATGAGCTGCAGTTGTCAGCTGTGATCAAAACCAACACACCCTGCGACACCTTCCTCCTCCTGCAGCTCCACAGAGCACCCCCGACGTCACATGATGCCTTCTGTAAACGCATATTCAGTATGCATCTCTGTTTCCTACCTCCCCCCCCCCCCCCCAGATTAAACTGCCAGAGTTAAAAGATCTGATTTCCACCAGGGCCCCCTCCCCCTCCCTACTGCAGCCGCACTACAGATATTTCTTTACATAGCACATATACGCTTGTTTAGCTTCTACCCATCCATGCAACCCTTTTCTTCCATGTACTTGAGCTCTGGGTTGCAGTTGCATGATATTGCAGATGTCCCTGCAGGCCAGATATAGGTCTAATGCATCCAGGGAGTTCTGGGTTATAACTCTGGTTTAGAAAGGAAAACCAGGAAACCTCCAAATGAAGCGCTTCAGTCCAAACTCTCTCCGGCTATTCGAGTCCTTACCACGAATGAGCCCTGACACCCGAAGGAGGAAACTCATTTCAGCTGCTTGTATCTGGGATCTCATTCTTTAGGTCAGGACAGCGAACCCATGATTGAACACGAGGGTCAGAACGTAGATCGACTGGTAAATCAAACATAAAACAAACCCAATTGAAAACAAGTACAAATATAAAGTGGAAATCTTTGTCGTCCGGCTCAGCCTCTTCAAACAAGCAGGAAGTGCAAGAGATGGAGGATGAAATCAAATTCATCCAGGCTCGTATTTCAAGATGTGGAATCAGAGATAAAATCCTTCCCATCAGCCCGAGTGTCTCAGGTCTTTGCACAGAGGAAAGGAACCTGCTGGTCTCTAGACTCCAGAGACAGAAGTGCTGCCCGAGGCTCTGAGGCTCTGAGCTGCACATCCACTTACAGGAAATAAAAGATTCGAGAAATGACTCAGGGACAGATGTCGTTGTGGGTTTTTATAGGTCATTGACCAGTTTTTAAAAATATTCCACACTAAAAACTGAAAAGATGACAGAGTGAAGTTCACTGTGTAATTTCTACCTTCTTTATTTGGACCTTACTAAAAGGCTTTTTTCCATTTTTTAGGAAACTGCTTCTTCTTTTGTAACCTTTTCATTCATGGAATTATCGTTTTGAAATTGATTTTCACAGAGAAAACATTGTTTTTATTGCATATTATTTATATAAAATATTAATTTGAAATCAAGATTTGTATTCTCCATAATGGGATTTCTTTTCACTAGAGCTGCAACTAACAGTTATTTAATTATTCATTAGTCTTTCAATTACATATTTTTAATTAACTGGTTGAAACAGTAATGGAAACAATTCATCAATTATGAAATTAATTTTCGAGCGTGTGTTTTCCTTCTGATGATCATCGGTGGCTTGACGAATCGTTTCAGCTCCTACGCTTCAACCTTCGACACTTTCCAATAGAAAATCCTCATTACTGTTCTGGGACATGTATAATGAATGTAATGTCTTTCTTGACGTCTTCTGTGAAACTCCCCACATTCCCAGTCCCGATGACCTATGTGTGTCTGCTCTCTGCCGCAGGTGAGTGTTACCTGATGGAGTGGTCGGACTGGAGCTCGTGTGTGAGCATCTGCGTCAAAGATGCGGCCGTGGACTTCGGCTCGGTGCAGGTCCGCTCGCGAGCCGTTCTGGCCCAGGAGCCCGAGAACCTGCAGCTGTGCCCGGACCAGGCGTGGGAGTCGCAGCCCTGCAGCGGTGAGTGGCAGCGTCGACTCACTGTCGGACAGTTTGACAAGTTGAACGGAATGAAAACTCCCTGAGGTTGAAAAACTTTTTATTACATGCAAATGAGATGACAGCTCCAAACTTTGATTGATTAGAATTTTCTGCCCGCTAAGAATTCCTAATCAGCTCGATGATGGAGAAGTGAGGTCAGTGCGGGTTTGTTTCCGGGCAGGGAAGCACGATGGACTGCTTGTCAGTGCATCAGAGTCCTAACTCAGACGGACACTTACATTCAGGGCTGTACCTGCAGGCTGTTTAGCCTCCTATCCATCGGAGCTTGCACATTAGGCCTGTCGGAGCAGACTGGAAACCCACAGAGGAGAGAGACGTGCTGAGGTTGTAGAGGGAGAGGGATCTGCGACAGGAGCCCGATAAGGATTTTACTCTCTTGGAGGTGACAGCACAAACAACTGAGCCGCCCTGGTGCCCAGACCAAAACATGACTGAGAGGAAGTGAGGGCTGCCACGATCCCTCCACGTTCCTCTCTGGGTGAATCTGTGCTTCTCCCGGATGGGATTTCTCCAGTGAAGTCTCCAAACAGAGGAAATCCCACGCGCTCATTTACTGTTGTGATCTCTGCAGCTCCCCGGGCGAGCTAATCAGCCATTAGGTGCAGTGTGGGTTGTGAATCACCACCACCACCACCACCACCACCAAAGCTCAACACACATCAGAGCCATAGGCAGAGTCTGTAGAACAGCCAACCCCCCTCCCATCCCCTCCTCTCTCCCTCTCCTCGCCTCCCACTCCTCCTCTCCTCCCTCCCTCCCTGGCTCCACTGTACACAGCCTCAGAGCCGTCTTCCTCAGCCTGACCTGGTTTCACAGCATCACTCAAGGCACCGGGGGGGGGGGGGGGGGGGAGGAGCGGCCCAGCCAAGACCAGCGAAGGCGGAGGAAGAAGAGAGAGAGGAGGCAGGGGAAGGGGGGAGGAGGGAGGGCGGTGACGGAGAAAGAGAGATGGGGGATGGAGAGAGGGAGGGAACGGTTTGATGTGAGAAAAACAAAACCAAATCTGGTCCCAGCTGCACACTTTACTGTATAAGAATTATTACCATGCTCTGAATCTACAGTAGACTGACAATTAAAAACAGCAGCACGCAGACTGGTATCACTGGTTTAGTTCTGCACCAGCACTGAGTTCAGGGAAGAGATATAGAAACTGTGGATGTGGGAAAGTGACCGTGGTTTGAGGCTGAACATGATGAGACCAAAGCTGAGTTCAAAGAGGAGGAGAAACTTTCATTTAGCAGGTTTCCTCCAAACACAAGGGAAATCAAAAACATGTAAAGGTCGAGACTTTGAAAGTTAGAGAGAAACTCAACAGTTCCAACAATGAGCTGCACTTTTGCAACTGGAGAGAAAAACAACCTCATTATTGGAAGAAGACTTCTGCCTCGACTGGCTGGGATGAGAGGAGGAAAGAGGGGAAGAGAGGAGAGAGAGAGAGAGAGAGAGAGAGAGGAGGAGAAGGAAGCGAGAGACAAGGAGCAGTTGTGAAACCATCATGTTCTACCTCTGTCAGACTGGTTGTTATAATTAAATGAAAATCTTCAGTTCTACCTTATATCATTAGGTGTTTTGTCATAAATTAAAGACTTTGACAAATTAACAATTTCGCCTGATGGTGGCGCTAGATGGGGAGGAGGATTATTTATTTTTCCATTAATGCTTTAGGGACATGACTGGTTTAAAGCAACCCATCACATAATAGTTGAGATTCCACTTTGTGAACGTAGAGACTAACATGTTGATGATCCTCTGAGCTTCAATGATGAGAAGCTCAAAATGTGTTCATGGAGAAAACTTTGTGAATCACTCGTGACCTTGGACTCTTGTTGTTTGAAGCTCTGCTAACCAGCACGTGAGAGAAGAGGTGATTTGATCCCTGGCTTCTCCAGGTCTGGTTGAGACACTGATGATGTCCAGGCCTCACTTCCACTGTGTTACTGTGTGTGACAGACACACTGTGAACCACTTTGTTGTAAAAGTGCTCAATAATGACATTTCCTCAGTTAACAGGCAGGAAAAAAATCAGCTTTTTCCTCTTTTAGGCTTTTACAGAGAGCGTCTGTTATATTTTAACATGAGTCATCAGGAGACACGTGTCCCCCGGCAAACACCCAAAATATCAAGAAGGCACCGCTTCAATAAACCCCCCCCCCCCCTCCCCCAAAAGAATCTAAATGTTTTTTATGGGTGGTGCTCTGGAGATGAAATGATCACAGACGGGAGGATGGATGGACGCCAGGGGATACAAACCTGGGATTCTTCTTTTACATTACTTCTCCTTTCCCTCTGAGGAGTGTATCTACAGCAGTAAAACTCCAATCTGCTGCTCAGAGATGGTGGGAAGTCCAGGCCCGAAGAGAGAGAGTGATTCACCGATAACACGTCTGAAGAACGACCTCAGCCGTATCTCAGGGAGCGACGGCTCAGGGATGAGAACACAAAGGGAGAAGTTGTCTCAGCCGCAGACGAATCGTCCGGTGGAAAGCTGCAGATTGAGCCGTGGCATCGAGTGGAGCCGCGATACAGACCTGGGGTCTGTGGAGGAGAGAGAGCCGTCCTTTGTTCAAGGTTAAACTGTTAATTTGCGCTGAGAGAACGAGCTGGACGGATGATTGGTTACACGAGACCCCACGGGGGAAATATGCTCATTTACTGCCCTGATGGAAATATTGATAAAGTCATAATAGCACTGATAGAAAGTCATTGAGCAAAAGCTCTTACGGAAGATTAAAACATCACAGTGGACCCGTGTGGAGACTCACTGATAGTGATGCTGGATGACAGCGGCCTATTAGAAAACCATAACTTAGCAGCTGCTTTATTAATCTGCCGCTGGTTTGATTAATGGTCATTGCTGCAGATACCCACCGTGCCGTCTCGATAGGTGATGAGTGTCTTATCGTTTTT
>NC_070635.1:2998664-3035311 GCF_947347685.1 Pleuronectes platessa
CTCCAACCGCCATGTTTAGCCTCAGTTCCTCCCTGCAGGTACGAGCGGTTATCTCCTGTTAGTCCATTCAACCCCGGTGATGGGAAACACATGGAGGGGAAGTGGTTTTGGGGGGAAACCAGATTCAATCCCACAGGGGCTTAGTGGGAGGGACGCAGGCCACAATGTCCTCGGCACGCATGTAAGGTGGGTTACACACAAGCCACATTTCACAGGGCGCACTTGTCGGCAGCGGTGCGGATCATGAAACCTCCATCACAGCCGGCGGTCACCAGCTCTCTGCTCAGAAGAGGCTCGTGGTGGTGGTGGCGGTGACGTGGGCCGGAGCTTCTCCCGTCTGCCGAGGAGGAGCCGGGAACTTTTCTCTCCCGTGAATGACTCACCGCCGTCTCCGGCAAATAACAAACTGAAACGCTTCGGCTTAGTAATTTTTTTTTTATGTTATATTTTTCTCAGCTCTCTGTTGTCATGACACTTTCAGTTCTCGCCGCTCTGCAGAGTTGCCTTGGTTATAGATATTACAGAGTGTTACAACATCTTTGAATTACACCGACGTGTCAGTGTGGACGAGCTCAGACAAGTATTCATCTGGTGCTGCATGAAAAAATAAGACCTCAGTGCAAATTGACCTCTTTTTGGAACATGTCTGTAGAATAAGAGTTGAGAATAAAACTAAATAAAGCAGATTACAGCAGAGTTTTTATCTCAAAATGAACCTTGAAGTTGCATTTTGTTTTTTAGCACAAACTGTCTGGAGCTTCTACTTCTTTCTACACAAGTAATGTATCTGTTTACAGCACAACCAAGCAAGCGCATGTTGCTTTAATAAAGAGAACTATTAAAAATAATTGCAACCACGATTGGATTTCATGCTGCAAGCGACGACAGCAGGACACAATGAGAGGAGATGGGTACAGTGTGGAGGCTGCTTCTTTAAAATAATTATAATGATAATAACTTTTTTATGTAGCACATCTCAAAACTGTGTCACAAAGTGATACAGATAATGAAAATCAAATAAAATCATAAAATATACTGAGAGGAAACACTATAAATAGATTCAGCTGTTCCTGTTCCATTGCTCCCTTGCAAAACATGTTGTGATATTCTGCTGAGTGGCCTTAAAAAACTGGAAAACAGAAACATGTTTGTCTGGATCTGACCCAAAATGTAACGGTCTCTTTCTTGGTTCACGTCCCACTAGTCCACAGAAAATCACTCCTGTCGTTTTTGAGTAATCCAGTTGACAGATACACAAATGATCATGAAAACAGAACTCTGAGGTGATAGCAGATGGGTTAAAGTTGCAGAAAAATTATGAATCTGAATTATTTATGAACTGCATCTGCTTCACATGATGTTTCTGTTCAGCGGGGGGGGGGGGGGGGGGCACACGGGGTCGACCTCCCACGGACTCGGATCTGATCGAGGCCGAGCCAATCAGAAGTCCTCCTCTGATCCTCTGAATCTTATTTCTCTCTTCACAAAACTCCAGCTCCTCTTCCTCGCTCTCTCGGCGGCTGGCTCTGGTAAGTGGAGAGCCAGCCTGTTGACCAGATAGCCCTGTAACTAATGAAAGGCGTCATGGAGGTGACAGCAGGATTAATGAAGTGTCCCGGCCGGGCGGCACTCGCACTCGGCTCACCGGGGCTTCTCCTGCCGGCCCGCAGCCGCCGCTTAAACGCTATTCATGGTGACAAATAATGCCCCATTCTGCCTGTGACACCTGCAAGTCAAGGTTAAAAAACACATTCGACACAGCCGGGCGCACGGTGGAGGACGCCAGGACGAGGTGGGGGGGGGGGGGGGGGACGGGGGGGGGGACGGGGGGGGGGTGAAACCGGGATAAAGGAATGGAAGATGGAAGGGAGCAGGGGATGAAGACAAAGAAGTAGAGAAAAGCCCGAGCTGCCTTTTCTGATATAGAATAAACTTATTTACTGGAACCGGGCTCAGAGGGGGAGTTTGGGGGGGAGATGGATGAGGGGGTGACACGGGGGGGGGGTGGACGGGGAGAGTGGGAATTCAGGATTAATTGAAAACATCTGCGCTGTGCAAAACGTCTGCAGCAGAGGAGCCTGAAGGAGATGATAGCGGAGAAGAATCACACAGCAGCACTCCAGGACATTTGTTGTATTCTGTTTGTGTTTTTTTATTTTTCATCTGTGATGTCACTGGCTGAGGCTGTGAGGACAGATATCCCTGTGTGTGTGTGTGTGTGTGTGTGTGTGTGTGTGTGTTTGTGTGTGTGTGTGTGTGTGTGTGTGTGTGTGTGTGTGTGGTCACGACGTCCCTTTGATCAAGAAATCGTCTCATCTCATCTGCAGTCGATAGCGACGGCTGGAGCTCAGGAGCGGTCAATTCTGTCTGACCTTCAGCTGCAGCGTTACAGTGGGCCAATCAGACAGAGTGTGGGTGTGTGTCTGTGTGTCTGTGTGTGTGTGTGTGTGTGTGTGTCAGATGGAGGTTGAGCATGTGTGCTTATACCAGCCCACACAAACACTTTGGGAGGTTTGATGATCACACACAGGGATGTTCCTGCTCAGACCCTCGGGAACAGTTAAACCTCTGTCCCCTCAAACGGGTTAACAAATATGTTCCATGTGTTTAACGGCCACACACACACACACACACACAGACACACACACCCACCAGGCAGATTAGAGATGTTCCGATGCCAGGAAATGCTTCACATACTCCAGAAAATACCAGGGCGTGCATCTATGAGCATGCAAATCTATGAACTGATCCAATAACACGTCTCTGAAGTATATCAGGTTTAGAGACGATATCCAGTTCAGACTTTTATCGCTTTCAAATACAATGAACAATGCAGCAGGAGACATATTCAAAATAACACCGAAATCTGTTAAATTAAAATTTCAAACTGGAGAATAAAAGCGGTTCTATGACATTTATTCTCTTTATGTATTTGTTTTTCAAAGCCAGACCGAACGACAATGGAAGCAAACATCACTTCCTTTTGTTGCATAAAGCTGTTATAATACGTTATATAAGTTATTTTTTCATTCAGGTATCGGAAAGGGAAACTTCTATTGCAGATATACACATGCAGGTGTTATCATTATGTTTTTCTCAGCGGCACGAGCTGGAGAGGGAGACAAAGATTTTAACTTTATGCAAAAAGCTGACAGGCTGGACAACCAGGAGACCGTGGACATTGTTTATTCCCCCTGTTTGTTTTCTGCTCAGAATCACTGATGCTCCCTGTCAGTGCCCCCTCCCCCCCCTTCCCCCAGATCCTGTGTGACATCACTTCAACAAGCTACCAGGACTCCAATGAGGAACATGACGCGTGCCGGAGAAATTAATGATGTGGTTGTGCGCCTGCTACAGTGGAAGCCTGAGTTTGTAGATTAGTGGCTCAAGGCTGAACATGCCTGTGAGCTCCAGGCTGATGAGAAGCAAGAGAGAGTCTGACACTTCCCACTTCATCCTCTCCGGGTAATGAACAGCGTATTAATGAGTAAATTCACACACAGCGATCGGAGCAGGATTCGTTTACAGCGTCTAGACGTGATGTGGCCGGTGAGAAGCCATTTGTGAACCACTGTTTACAGGCCCGTGGTGAAATCAAATCCTCCGAGAATCAACAGCAGCCTTCAAGTGGTAGCACTTAACCGTGATGGAGGCGAACCGAGCGGCTCCTGTTGAGGCTTCTGTTGGATGAGGGACACGTCACGTCCGCTGACAGCTCCGACAGCTCCGCCCGTCGGACTAATGAGACCCGATCGAGGAATTGGCAGAGCGGAGATAAAGTGAACGCTCATTAATGCCAGGTGTGTCCAGGAACGCTCGTGGATGAGATGTCATCATCTGGATCGGGTCTCCAGAAGGCAGGTGGGAACACGACCTCCACGTCAGTGTGAGGGAACGGGAAAACGTTATGAGCTGCAGATAAATAAATAAATAAAAGTAGAGGAAAGGACGAATGACAGAGACGTTTCAAGGTAACGACGTCAGGTGGGAAACAGCTGCAGCATTATCACATTTTAAGTCGTGAATTGAAAAACACGGCATGTTCTGCTGTTGCTCTGACAAGACATCACCTAAAACACTCCTTTATACGACCGGTAAGGAAAACATCACAGTTAGAATAAAAAGGGAATTGTCCTAAAGTTCATTCACGCAGAATAATCGGAAAAAGTTAAATCCCAACAATTCAGAAATCGGGTAAAACATGATTCTACAATCGCTCTGTCGTGGAAGAATGTCCGTTGCCCGTCTCTAGGTCAGTGGTTATAAAACTTAACGAGGAGTTTGGCTCTTGAAAAGTTAACTTACATAGTCAGGAAGAAAGCTTCTCAATTTTACCATATCTGGGAGATGTTTTTGGACTTTATTATAAATGGTGAAATTGAAGTGACTAAACTGTTGTGAGGAATGTGTGCTGTACTCTGTACCATCTTTGTGACTGTAATTTATTTAACTTATGTATATATTTATTTAATTTTTGTTTTAATTTAGTTTAAACTAAATTAGTACTTTCATTGTAAGTTTTTGTCCTTCTTGAATTTATGTTTTAATCATTTACTGTCAGTTTTTACTGCCATATATTCAGGTTGCGGAAGGTTCTTATATGTATGTAAATTGATATAAATGTATAAAACCAATAAATATATGTTTAAAAAAAACCCCCATCATTCTACAATCAGCTCCACGTGAATCTCTTTTATCGTCAACCAGATGTTTTTAATGATTCACGGTTTTAAATGATTCTTTTACCACAAACATCTGATCCTGTTCCTTTTGTTATTGTGCAACGAGAAGTCAGAGTGTGTTCTAAACGCTCTAAACTCATTAATACACACACACACATGTTTACAGTTGTTTCCACATTCCGACTTCAAAGCTCATGAACGCACCCGAGTCGGAAAACAACAACTTTACAACTCGGTGGAAACGGGACCTTCCCAGACACACGTGGGTCTGCACAGTAACAGCTGACAGAGATTGTGTGTCTGTGTGCGTTGATGTTTTTCTTCTGGCTCATCTCACAGCTGCAGATCACCGCCAAAGCAAACTGGTTTTTAATATATTATCGGTTTTTTTTCTTATCCACCTTCGTTATTACGAATCGTGCAATTTCCATTTAATTTCCATTCTCATTATATTGCACAGGAAGAAGGGAGGGGGGGGGGGTGAATGGAGCTGTGCAATTCTTCTGTGTGTGTGTGTGTGTGCGCTGTGCAGCTGTTTATATCTGTCTTTATGTGTAGTGTTGTGTGTGTGTGTGTGTGTGTGTGTGTAAGTGGGTGTATGAGCTGGCTTGTATTTTGGCCGGTGTTGGTGCATCATCAGAATCTGCTGATTGTGTTTCCTTTAGTGTGAATCTGTAATTTGTGCATATTTCATTATTTAAGGGAATGGTTGTTTATCAGTGTAGGTCTGTGTGTGTGTGTGTGTGTGTGTGTGTGTGTGTGTGTGTGTGTGTGTGTGTGTGTGTGTGTGTGTCAGTGGGTGTATGAGCTGGCTTGTATTTTTGCCCGTGTTGGTGCATCATCCGAATCTGCTGATTGTGTTTCCTTATAGTGTGAATGTGTAATTTGTGCATATTTCATTATTTAAAGGAATGGTTGTTTAACAGTGTAGGTCTGTGTGTGTGTGTGTGTGTGTGTGTGTGATCCAGGTACTACTCAAGTTGTGGGGACATAAATCTCAGAGTTAATGGGGAGTTCCCTTCCTTGTGGGGACATAATGATAGGATGTGGTTCACTTCACTTATCCGTCTGGTTTGTCCTCGTTTGGACTATGTTCCCGTGTGTGTACATGTTAGACTGTGTATGTGTGTGTGTATGTGTGTGTGTGTGTGTGTGTGTGTGTGTGTGTGTGTTTGTTGCTGGCTCCTGCCTTCCACCAACTCATCTTCCAATCAGATCATCTCCTGGTGCAGCAGACAAACCCAGGTTCACCTCCCCTGATCGTCTCTGTGGTCGCTCTGCATGTTTAAATGTGTCTCGTCTGTTTGTTCACAGTCTGCTCCTCTAATTCTCTGTCTACCTGTGTTCAGATCCCACCTCCTGCTGCTCTGCTCTGCTCTGCTGCTCGGCTCAGCTCTACTTTGCTCTGCTGCTCGACAGATGCCGACATGCTGTTGTTTGAAACCTGGATTGGAAACAAGGAACTGTTTGCACGCCTGCCCTGCTCTGTTGTCCCAGAAATCTGTTGGACTTTTCCCAGTTCACCTGAACTAAAACCATCACATCACAATCACATCCAGTCGGCCTCGTTTTTATTCACCCATGCAAGTTTAACAATAAATATCTTAACCTTCTCCTGCTCTCTGCTCATAGAGTCCAGAAACATCCTCAGATCAACAGCAGAATTATTAAATTATGTAACATTTCTTCATTAAAATGTCTTTAAACAACTACGTTATATATTCTGTTGACTTGTGTTCAAAACCAGAGAAATCTCCAGTTTTATTTAAAGTGACAGGACGTTTCATTTTGCTGCAGAATCTCACAATCTGCAGGCATCAAGGCAACAAAGGAAAAAGTCTCCGTCAGCCAATCAGCTGTTTTTTCCTTCCACTGTTTGTATTGGTCTCTCTTGATGGATCATGATCACTTTTTGCCGTTTGCTGCACAACATGAATAACACTTGAAAACAAGACCTCAGCAACATCTCCCATGATCCCACGCTGCTTCACGACGCCTTTGATCTAGACACCCCTAGTGGCCAAAGATATGTATTGTTAGTTTAAGGTGACGACTTGTTTTGAGATAAGGGTTATTTTACTTTGAGAACATTTCTGGGAAATAAGTGTACGTCAGTGTTATGTCTATTGAAGTCATTGAGACACAATGTGTGTGTGTGTGTGTGGAAGAGCAGCCAGTATGTGTGTGTCTGTGTGTGTGTGTGTGTGAGTGTGTGTGTGTTGGTTGCATAGGCAGCAGCGGCCTGATATCAGCTCCTGTTGAGTCTGATTACAACCAACCAGAGACAAAGAGAAAGAGAAGCATGAAAAGAAAGAGAGAGAAAACCACACAGAAGAGAGTGAAATGAAGACGTGTGTGTGTGTGTGTGTGTCTGTGCATATGCATGTGTGTGTGTGTGTTGGAACGAGTGTGAGCTTCATCAACAAAGCGTAAAAAAGAACGAGTAAAAGCGGACGGACAGAAATAGACAGAATCAATCCGTGCACTTACCTGCACTTAAGTAACTGTGTTACTATCAGCTTTCTGATCAGTAATCTGATTACTTTAACTTCACGTAAACAAGAAACCTGGGTTCTACAATCGGGGTATCGGCGATGAGAGAAACACGATTACCCTGCTGCTCTTCTCCCGGAGAGAAGACCTCAGACGGGGAAGGTCTCGCTGTGACGGCCTCACGAAGGGAAAGATCGTTACATGTCCAGATTCAAAAATTAGTTTTGCTCCAACTCAAGCTAAAATTGAAACTAAGCCCCTGAAATAAGGAGAGAGACAGTTTAACAGTTTGATATTTGTAAAATTAAAAGGACAAACTGTCAACACAACACACGACGCACAACCCACACACAAACCAAGCATCACAAAGCAGCAAATACAAGTGAAAGAAATCTGCCGTGGTGACAATTAAGGTTTGAGATCAGTGACAGACATAATGACAAGAAACTGTTGAGAAAAATAATGAGTTTTTCCCGGATATATAAATGTTAAATAAGAATATGAAGTAATTGTCCATTAATTATGTTTACGGTAATACATATTATCAATTTACTCCATTGGTTTCAATCTGTATTAGCCTGCAGACATGAAGCAACAAAACACATTAAAAATAATGATTGCAATATAATTTTCATCCATAGCTAAATAACAAAGGCTCAATATATTTATAGCTGTTTATCAAGAACCACAAACTTTACTCAGGAGCAAAAATTTGACATTTATTGTGATAATTATCGATATCTGCTGAAATTAACATTTTGTATTAATGTCATTTTAATCTACGTCTCCAATAATGATGATTCATTCAGAGTTATGTTTCCGGGCATGTGGTGAATGTGAGCTTGATATTCTCTCTCTCTCCTTTTTGCTCTGTTTGTGTCTCCTCCACCTTCCCCCCCGTGTTTGGAACGTGACCCAATTTTCTGCTGTAATGGTTTTTCTTCTTCTGTGCCAATCAAACGTGTCGAGTGCCAGTGAGAAAACAACAAGACACAAAAAGGGCAAGTCGGGAACGAGACATGAGAAAGAGAGACACAGACGGAGGTGGAAACCGAGAGAGAGAGAGAGAGAGAGAGAGAGAGACGGGGAAGAGAGGGAACCGAGGGAGAGCGAGGGAACCGAGAGAATAAAGAAAAAAGGAACAGAGCTGGAGATAGAAGCAGGGGAAGGGGAGTGAGATCAAATAATGGAGAGAGAGTGGGGGGAAAACAAGAAGTGTGTGTAAGAGAGAGAGAGAAGCTTGGTTGACACGTTAAACAAAAATGAGACACCTAGAGAGAGAGAGAGAGAAAGAGAGAGAGAGCGAGACAGGCGTTTGTGTTAAAATGTAGATAGATACCTCAGACAGAAAAGAAAGAAGCGAAGGGATCCAGTGTGTGGAGGGGCCTGAGAAGAGGAGGAGGAGGAGGGAGACAGAGGTGGAGGGAGGGGAAGAACTAAAGAGGAGGGGAGGAGAGAGAGAGAGAGAGAGAGAGAGAGAGAGAGAGAGAGAGAGAGCGAGCAAGGGAGGACTGGTGTGAGGAGGCAGATCCTCAGACAGCAGCGGTGTGCAGGAGTGCAGCGTGCAGACTGGCCACTGACGTGCTGTGGGATTGAACACACACACACAGACACTGAGACACACACATGCACGGACACACGCACACACACCCCTGAGGAGTGTATGAGACATGCCCAGGCTGCCGTCCATGGACACACACACACTGGCAGGGCACCAGAGAGGAGATACAGCAGCAGACCCCCGAGCCTGAGGAGGAGAGCATGGAGAGCAGCATGTTCTTTGGTGAGTTTGTATTTGTACGTGTGTGTGTGTGTGTTTGCATTGTGGTTACATGCATAATGTCATCCTAGTGTGTGTGTGTGCGTGTGCAGACAACATCTAAGCATAAATGTGTGTGTTCTTACTTATTCTGGATAATGAAGCCATGAAAAGAATAATCTCTGGTTTGCATTAACATATATACACAACTAGAGACCTCTTTTCTCTTTCTCGCTCTGTGTGTGTCTGTCTGTGTGTGTGTGTGTGTCTGTCTGTGTGTGTGAGTGTGTGTGTGTGTGTGCAGACTCCATCTAAGCCTAAATGTGTGTGTTCTTACTTATTCTGGATAATAAAGGCATGAACAGAAGAAGCACTGGTTTCCATTGAAGAAAAGCAGTGTGAAGTTACACGCCTTGGGGTCCTCTTTGCTCTGTGTGTGTGTGTGTGTGTGTGTGTGTGTATGTGTGTGTGTGTGTGTGATTGTGTGTGTGTGTGTGCAGAATCCATCTAAGCCTAAATGTGTGTGTTCTTACTCATTATGGATAATAAAACATGAGGAGAAGAAGCACTGGTTTCCATTGAAGTTACACACCTCAGTGTGTGTGTGTGTGTGTGCGTGTGTGTGTTCCCTGCATGTGCTTCATCACAGTCAAATGCAGTGTGTGAGTGCACAGCCCCCCCCCTCCCTAAGGTGCATGTGTTCCAGCCTGCCTGTTACTTGTTCTGGGAAACTAAAAGAGATAGATAGATGGACCTGGCTGCCGTCACTTGCAGAGAATAAGGAAAAGTGAAAAGCGAGTGTGTGAAGTTTGTCGCTGTGTGATCCTGAGACGTGTGTAACGAGCCTCAGGTCACGATCTCCCTCGAGCAGCTGCAGAGAATCCAAGTTTGGGGGATTTTTAAATGCTGGTTTATTTGCAGGAGATGTTGAAAAATCCAAAATAAGATCCAGAGCGTCCAGCCTCGAGAGCCTCTTGATATTTTGTGTAGGATGTGCAGAGAAATTAAAGGAAGCCTCCCACCATTAGTTCCTGCACAGAGGAGACTGGAGGAGGCTTAGAGAGACTTAATGCGCGAGCGGCTTCTCGTCAAGTGCTCTTCTCACGGCCGGCTTACAGTCACATCGGAGGAATAATTACACAGGGATCCGGAGTTCTGAGGAGGTGATTTGTTAAATGAAAGACTCTCTCTTTCTTTTTTTCTCCCTGCTTCATCCCGGGGATTAAAAGCGATCTGAAGTTACAGAGCGTGGCTCGTGGAAGCGAGACGGATTCTATCCTGTTATGCCATACACACACACACACAGAGGGAGGAGGAGGGCAAGGGGGGGGGGGGGGGGGGGGGACCTTATAAATGAATGAGCTGTCAGGTGCGGAGACAGCTCCGGCTCTTTGAGATTCACCGCGGCTGTCGGTCAGGTGTGAAGGCGCTGGAAGGCAAAGAGAAAAAGGGGAAGGTGAAGCGGGATGGGTGGGTCTCTGGTCTGTCTGGTCCGAGGTTAACCCGGAGTCACGAGGGTGGAGGAGGCCTCTGACCAGAGAGCGGTTCATAGAGGGGTCCCGGGTCGCTGCTGCCGGTTTTGTCCGTGTTTTTGCCAGATGCAGTTCTACGACCCGGCTTATCTCCACCGCTCGGCGTAAAACAAACCACCAAAACAAAGAGGAGTAAAGGTCAACGGTTGTGTACAGGATGTGCATCAGTTTAGCATTTATGAGCCCCGGCCCTGAGTGCACCACTGAGAAAAAATAGATGCCATCTATTTAAAGATTAATAACACAGCTTGTTCCCCCGGCGCTGCATATCCGCTGTTTAACTGCAACATGTTTTCTGTTCAGATGATTTATAGCAGGTGACGTATCATGAAAAGAGCCGACGAGACCCTTTGACCTCCCGAGAAACAAGAAACCGAAAATGGAGAAAAAGGGAAAGAGCGGATCCCTTCTTCTCATTTAACGCCGTCTGCATAGGTGGAGAACCAGGCAGTAAAGAGAACCGTAAAGGCTAATAGGTCTTGAGTGTGTGCTGCAGCCTAACAAGCCATTAGTGAAGTGGAGTCGAAAAAGGGGCCCTGAGAAAATCCATCCCGGGGGTCTGGCCTCGCGTCGTTTTGGTTAACGTCAGATTCACTGTGTTTGTTAAGGAGATACAGAATTTTAATCTGAAGGAGACGGAGATAGAATCGCAGCTCGGAGGCCACACGCTGATTTCACGAGAACACAAGAGCTAATCCTGTAAAGGTTAACGGGAGAATCAGTGGAAGTGTGTCTCTCAGAAATAAGAAAAGCTTTGCATTTCCCCCTCTGGACTCACTTTGTTGGTTTTAATAGGGAGTGAAATGATTTTCTCCCCTGATCTCAGAGCACGTGAAGGGTCACGGAACACAATCAGCCGACTCCATGAGAACACAGAGGTGTTAATCACATCCGGAGCGTCCTCGGCATGCCAACGACTTCCAGTGGAATTCAGATTTATCTGGTAATTGGATTTGTATTTGCTGTGGGAAATGGGCGGCCATGCCAGAGTGATCTTTTCATTTCGAGGCTCTCTGGCTCCGCGGACTCCCCGAGCCTCTCTGGCCAGATCGTATCGGAGGAGGCAGCAGCCGCGGTTCAAGATGCCGAGAGGAGGCGGCCGGCGGAGGAGAGCGGCACAAGATGATTAATTATTAAAGCCAGTCGGCGTCCTCCAGACATCGTTTTTACACCCCCCCTCTCTCGACATGCTGCCGCAGGGGTAAAGAACGCTTGAGCCCAGATAAGTGAATGTTTCAGGAAGGGCAGTGCAGAGGACAGTCTCGAGTCTGGAGCAACACACACAGACACAAACACACACAGACAGACACACACACACATCCTGTCCAGTGAGCTGCTCTTTACATCTCGTACTGTACGCGCTGCATCATTAAACGCTGCCTCAAAGAGAATGGATAAACAAAGACCAGTGGGTAAAAAACTTTCATCAATTCTGATCAGTTTCAAAATGTTTCCCCGGCGTCAAGTCGCGTCTCGGCTGCACGACGTGAGCCCCGGGTTCAACGTGTGTGGCAACCGGCTCGTGCTAATTTCATTAATTAAAATTTGGTTTATGAAAACACGAGCCTGCAGCCGAATATCAACTGACGTGTTTGAAGCTGCGTTAATTCATTTCCTTTTTTATTAGCCTCTTGGAGATGCAGGTGTATAAAAACACATCAGGGCCTTAAGAAGATGATCTGGTTAACGTGTTAACTGTTTATACGACTACGCAAAACTAGCATCTGTTTGGAGTCGTGTTTCTGGGGAAGTAAAATATTCATTTACCACAGATTTTATCTTCAACTATATTCAAATACATCTTAAGCTTTATTAGATGTTTTCCTAAGTGTTTTTGTTAAAACAAACACCTGTTGGTGACAGACAATGCCGGAAATGTACGATTTTAACATAATTTGGAGCCAGAGCGGATATCGACCAATCAGGAGTCAGTCTGGGCTGTTAAATACGACGTATCACACCGTTTTTATAGCGTAAAATAAGAACTTGAAAACAAACTTATCGCACTTGTACAAACATCAGTGTGATAAAAATGCCTCAAAAAAATTGATTGACGTGAACGTTGATGTTTTAGTTTGGTCCATGTCCCATCTGCTAACTTGGAGGAGATAGAATACACGACCTATACTGCAGCCAGCCACCAGAGGGAGCTTCAGATGATAGGGCTTTACATTTGTGGAGCTTTCATGTAGATTTCATAATTTTCCTTGAGCTCGACCCAATAACCTTTAACGTTAAAGCAGTAATGCAATAAATCTCTTTGTATAAAAGTATAGAGTCGAGCTGTTTTACAATCTGACTCTGAAGCTCGGCCATTAAAAGTGTTTGTTATAATCTCATTGTGTTATAAATGTGTAGTTACAGTTTAGTAAAATGTGAATCCTGCACAAAATGCACAGAGAGTCGGGTTTGAGGGTTAATTAGCTGAATATCTCTGAGGTTATTACATAATCACGCTCAATTTCATGATTTATTTTGAATTTGAACGTGGTTGGTCTCATGTTTGTCGTTCATCTCGGCTGCGGACGGAAAGTCGTCGTCCTCGGCAGCTTTCTGTGTGGCCTCAAATAAAACTAAAATAAACCCGTGGTCAGATTTTACATAAACAAACATTTTAACACTTCCAGATCTCACATTAATCCACCGCGTACCTTCATGAGAGGCTCGTTGTGAGAGGTCGAGAGACAAGAGGTCATTCACCTCATCAGGGAACCGGAGCTCAGGAGGTTTCATGAAGAGAAGTGACACGTCAACAGGGTTTTCATTCAAATGACCTGATGTATTCAATTTGTTTGGATCGGACTCGATTCAGGTTCTTTTGTTTTCATCGTCTCATCGATGCCTTTGACCGAAACTTAGATTCAAGGAGCGTTAGCATCGTGTTGAAGAGACGTTGGAATGTTACAAGAATAAAGTTGTAACTTGAGAAGACAGTCGTGATTTAACGGGAAATAGAATCGTAATATTATGAGAATAAAGTCGTAATTTAACGAGGAATTGGATTTATACTCCTGGATCTGAAACTTTGTAACCAATCTCACCTTTTCTCGAGAAACTCTGACATTTCTTTAAATGTTACTCGGATGTTACCGATGATAACTTCCCTGTTCGACTGAAGTTTATTTGATTCTTACACAATCTTTTCAAAGTCCTGATACTTGTTGTTGTTTGCGAAATTTACAGGAAAGTAAAACTTAACAAGATGCTCCACGTTCCTCATTTTAGTGCAGGTAATATTACGAAGAATTATAACTTCACTGCTGTAACACTCCAACTTTATTCTTGTAAAAATCTGTTCCATCTCTCTCCTTTAACGAGTCTCTGACACATCGAGGATAAAACCTGTCGATTCCTCTGTTTTCTCCTCAGCTCTCAGTTCTGCTCACTCACTCCTCTGCCAGTTGTTTTAATGACTGTCACCCGATGACCTTTTCCATGTGGAGCGACTCTCTGAGCGACTCTAGATGCAGAGCGGTCCACGGCGTCAGATTCCGAGGCTCAGACCACCGGGGCCCCGCTTGCCACCGGAGTCAGGATTTAGAAACTGTCGACCAAACTCAAATATAAAACATTTTTTAATATTTTAGCCCAAACTCAAGTCAAATATTGACACTTCTGACAAAATTATATTTATGGATATTTGTTTATCTGCACACGGCTCTTCCTTCAGAGTCCGGTGTGCTGCTCAGAGGTTGAAGGTTTGAGTCCAGTTCAGCAGCCAAGGGGTCATTTTGTGTCTCTGCCTGATATTTTGTGTGTTTGCTGTTGGTGACAGACGACCAGGCTGAGGAGGGGAGAGACACTCACCCTCTGCTGCGGGGCTGGAATGTGTGTGTTTGTGTTTGGGCACGTTGAGCCAGGTGATGACTGCTGTGTTACCTCTCACAACGGGAAACAACACAAAATCAATTTAGCTTTTCGACACCTCCACGCATGGCGAGGTTCAGGAAGAGCTGCCCGGGCCTTGGTTTTACTCAACTATGTATTTTCCCTTCGCCACGTTCAAGACTCTGAAACAGGATTGCGTAAATACTACTCAATCGATTTCAATGAAAGTTTGTGCACAGGTACGATATGAACCAAGGAAGGACCCATTCAATTTTGGAGGCGGATAAATGGATGGAATGAGATCTCTTACTTGAAACACAAGCCGGAAGATCCCAGGACCTGGAGGATTGAGATTCTTCCCAGATCCATTCATCTCCCTTCCTCTGCCAAGGAGGTTGTGATTTTAATGGACATTTGTTAGTTTGTCAGCAGGATTAGGCAAAAAACTACAGAACCAATCCGCATGACATTTTGTAAAGAGGTGGAGCGAGAGCCAAGGAAGAAGGAATTGGTGTTTTGGTGCAGATCCAGATAAACGAGCGGGTCCAGGATGTTTTACTATTTTCACTTGTTTCTTCAGAGTCATACGACCATCATGGCTTCAGTACATAGAATATATTTGGTATTTATTTAGCAGTTTTCCTGTGTTATTGACGGTTCATAGGTTGTTTTATGCATTTTTCTATCCCACACCATTCATACACCGTCAGCACAGCCTCAGAATGCAGACTGGAGGAGCTGGGGATCGAACCGCCGACCTCAGTTAGTTAGTTATTGGGCGACCCACTCAACTGTGGACGGCAGTGGAGGTTTGTCGTACAGACTGAACAACAATAAGTGATTCAATGGAATCATTTAACGCACATTAGTGAATTTACCACGTTGTTCCTGTTCTGGTGTGAAAAGGATCGATTCACAGTGGAATTCACTTCCATGTTCCCCCCCCCCCACATCCCCAGCATGAAGTGAAACATCTTCAGTGATCGCTTCACTTTCCATCTAACAGCAGTTTAATTTTTAATCTGTTGACTCCTCTGGTTTACGAGCATGTTGAGCAAGCGGATGTTAACATTCAGCTGAAAGCTCCTCGGTGTCAGACCTCAGCTTGTTGCCGTCCTGACATTTTTTTTTTTTTTTGCGGTACATATTCTTATGGTGAGATATTTGAAAAGTTCTCCATCGATGGAAAACAACAAAAATACATTTACTCACACATGTGAACCCAGAGTATTCAACTTCATTTAACACTGCAGCAGGAAATCAAGTGTTTGTTTGTTCTGCTAGTTTATATAATTCACAACCCTAAGTTCTTTAACAGAGTTTCCTTTTAAAAACTTATTTTCTTCTTGTATAATAAACTTAACTCCTGCTGCATAAATTTATAATAGCTGCAAAAGCACAACCTGTAACATCAAACCGAGGATTAGAACTCATACATATTAATTCAAATTCAAAAACTATTGAATAAGAAATAAGGCCAAAAGGTCCTTTCTGCATAAGTGAGCACTTTTATCACGTTCAGTTTTCATCCGTGTGGATGTTTCTGCTCGGTCGAGGGATCAAAACGCTTCTTCTCTTTCAGACAGGGACAGAAACACGAGGCCTCGATGGGAGTTCCTCGTTCAGCGGTGGAACAGATTATCCCGAAACTCGCGGACACGTCAGCCCGGTGATGACACGTCAGATTCCATCTCCCGTCAATCAGCCGACTAAACGCGACCTTATCAAACGCGTTCACATTTCGGCGTGTCAGTCCTCATTTCGCCGCGGGGCTCGTCCCACACGTCTCAGGCCCTGGTGTGTTCAGACGGCCTGTTTGGAGTTTGGACTGTCGGAGCGGCTGATGGTGGATTCGGGCCGACAGGGCGAGGTGTGGCGTGGCGTGGTGGCTGACGTCAGGCCGGCGTGTCGGGCGACGCCGCGGTTGGACGATCCCCCACAGAAAGGACATGCTTTGTTAGAAGTTGGAACCGGGGACGTGCCTCCACATGAGAGAGGCCGCCTGTGTGTTCTTCTTCCAACAGATGGCAGCGCTCCGGCAACTGGAGGGAGAAGACAGAAGACTGGAGCGAGAGAGGGGGGGAGGGGGAGGTTGTCTGTGGCTCTTCTCCCGCTCTCTCTCTCTTTCTCTCTCTCTCTCTCTCTCTCTCTCCTGCTTCCTGTCGTTTTGAATCTTGGTTTTATTTACCCCTCAACGCCGCCCGGGGACCTTAAACGTGGCAACCCTTGTTTTTTTTTTATCCTCCTCAAGACGGTTGTTTGAGTCGATGTTGGATCTGCCAGCACTTCAGAGCCACAGCTCCACCGTAAAAAAAAGTGCAGCGATAAAAAAAAAGAAGAAAAATCATCCCTCTGGTTCTCATTATAGCTTTTTTTGTGAAATGGCTTCTTTAATTCCTAATGTTTTGGAAGACTGTGATGCTATTTCTTTTTTCTGGGATCCTGTCATGTTGAAATCAGCCCCGGTGCTGTTTCCAATCGGTGGTTTCATAAAGCGCTCCGCTGGCGTCGTGCACTCACATGACAATAAAAGTGAAGTATTTACTTTGTGTTTTTCCTGGACGTGCGTGTGCCAGGACGCTTTTTACCATTGAATCATCTCCTCGGCTGCAGTCGTTCCACTTCAGCTAATCGTGACGCCACTGCCAGGATGACGACATCTGCTCTGCAGGGAGGAGCGTCGGTGCTGCGTCGGTGCTGCGTCGGTGCTGCGGTGGTCATCTGCCTGTTTTACAGCTTGTTCTCAGCACGCAGTTTAAATCTGATCATGATCACAAGAGGGCATGTAATCGAGAGGAATCACGAGCAGACAGCCTGAGAGAAATACAAGATCTCTTTGAGCCACTTAGCGGTAATGGAGATGATTAACCAGAGCGATACAACAGTAGAGTAAAGTACAAGTCCTGAGGTCGAGTGTACAACTACAGGGGGTAAAGTTATGAGGTGTAAATAACAAAATCTGATACATTTTGTGAGTAAAAAAATGCAAAGAGATAATAAAAAATATCAGGATCAGTATGTGTGACGCACAAAATGTCAACTCAAGGTCCTTTCACACAGATCTTATCACTCTTCATCATCTGAGACGTGTTTAAAAGTTCCCAGAAGGCCGTGAGGCGCCTGTGAAGTTCACCCACACTGCAACTACACACAGTAATGAAGTAAATGTACTTCGTTTCATCCCAACGTTACGACAAAGGGATTCAAAATGACGATCAAGAGACATACAAAGCTACAACACAAAACCACAGAGAAACCAGCAAAGAGACACACAACTGACAAAAAGAGAATTAAAACAACAAGCGAGACACAAAAACTACAGTAGATGCTTTTTACCTCTTTCCTCCTCTATATGCAACTGGACGTCAGAACACACACACACACACACACACACACACACACACACACACACACACACACACACACACACACACACAGTCTGGATGATTTCTGCAGCTCATCACGTTGCCTCTTCTCTCCCTCCCGACAGGTAACACGTGTCAAAATGGCCTCTTGCCGGCGCTGATGCGTCCCAGCCTTCCCAGTATCCAGGCCGCACTGGGCATGAAGCAGTTCCTGCCCTTCCCACTGGAGACGGCCTCGGCGGTCAGCCTGTTCCCGGGATTCAACACGGTAAGACTCGTGCCGACCACCTGATCTGCTCGCTGGGTTTCTGCAGCTGTCCCGCTCTGAAGGATCTGACCGTCCTGCTCATAAACTCCTTGTTCTTGTCTAATTACCCATGATGCATCTCGTTCTGTTGATGCTTCTGAAGCTCTGGTGCCAAACTCTGATTCTCGGTGTTGACGCTCTGCTTGAGACGAGTAAATCTGAGGAGGAAACGTACGCTTGTGCTTTTTGTTTAGCAAACATTCATTTAGTGGAAACAAGACAGAAAACTGTGCGAGTCAGAAATGAAAAAACCGAGACACAATAATGGAAAAAATGTGTAACAGTGCATTTCGTTTGAATATTCAGCTTTGTCTCGGTGATTTACTGACAGCTGTGTCTTTAGGCTCTGAGGCCGAGAACCCATAAAGTGTGAGCAGGTTATTTCTCGTTGAGGAATTTGGCCGCCGAGTACAATCCATCTCCTTGTTCACATTCACATCTGGTTCTTCTTTAAGTCAAACACAGGAACATAGGTTAGCAGAGAAGATGTTGAAGCTTGTACACAACGGGCTTCACGCACCGGGGGAGTTTGTTTCTTTGCGTGAGTTATTCACACATCAACCAGTTTCTTCAAACATTTGTTTCTTAGCCAAAAAAGTGACGTAGTTTTTTTAGTATTTGCCCGAAAGTTGGTTTTCTGAGCTTTCACATGACAGATAAAGGCATCAACCAATCACTGTGGCCGATAGTGGACTACTACACTGCTCTGGGTCACCAATCCTGTCGTTGTCCTCTGATGAGGCTAGCATCCATGTAAAAGTGACCTGGGGGCCCTTCATCGAATCAAACCCATGATTCATGAGAGACGTTCTAGTCTTCAGCCAAATCACAAAGGCTTTAGCAGGAGGTTTGTGGCTCTGGGCCTCTTTAGGGAGTTTCCCACCAGTGTTGTTGAAGCCGATTGTACAAATTTAAGGTGGTTCTTGCCAAATTATCACTGCTGTGGATCAGTTGTTCTTGGGGGCGGGGGGGGGGGGGGCCCTCTCAGCTCGGGGGCCCGAGGCAGGTGGCTGATTTCACGATACCCTGTTGCAACGTCTCTGGCTCCTTCTCAAGGCAGCAGAACCCCCCCCCCTCCCTTCCTCTTATCTATGAAAATCATAAAATCATAACTGGATGACACTGAATCATTATTATTTCTGACGAATGAGCTGCTGCAAATCTGTTCAAACCTTTTCCTGACAAATTGTTGCTTTTGCAAAGTTGCATCATCGCACATTTCATCAGTTTGAGTGGTTGTGATGCAAATTATTGACCCCTGAGTAATTTTTTTGCATTCTGGTCATCACACCCTCATTGTGTAAAAAATTGTGAGTTTATACACACAGTGTTTGGTTTAGTTTGGTTTTATTTCAACACAAGTACTTGAAAATGTGGTAGAAACCAGTAGTGTCTGAATGAAACCACACCCTGGGAGTACTGGTCCATTAAAGGTCCTGTTGAATAAAACACAACTGCTACAGACGATGCGTCTGTTGTCAGGAATTCTGAGAACGTTGACATTTTGTGAAACAGGCTGGATTCTGCATCATTGGCTGTTTGGACGTTAGAGAGGAACCTGAACATCTGGAGGAGGAAAGAGTCAAAATGCACAAATGTGGCAAAGTTGTGCGACTAATGTGGACTTATTTTTTATTTAAAACACAATGGAACCTTTATATAACCTTTACACCAAACCTATTCTTCGCTAACACTTTTTTTTATGACTGTAATTTCATATTAATGTTAGAGAATCAATGCTCAGCGGGTCATTAACATGAGGAGAAAACTGTTTCCAAAATAAACTCCGAAACTAAAATCTGTTTAGCGCTCGATGACGTTCCCATTGTGTCAGTAATTAGGAACAAGTCCCAGTTAATTGTGTAAATTCTGAAGGTATTTGGCTCATGAATTGAAAAACAATAACAGTTACAGCTTTCCCTCCTGAAGCGTAATTAACTCATGACCTGAACTGAACTCTGTGGTTCTCCGGAGACGAGCTCTGTGGTCTGTATGTTTTACCAGCGACCCTGAACGCCTCGCTGCAGAAACCTGAACATAACGCAGGCTGCAGGAATTATTGTTGTTCTGCATCAGGAGGCAACCAAATAACAAATCAGGTTTGAATTTCTCAATGTGTGAATCTGTAGATAAAAATGTGATTTGAGGACAGAGGCGGTGGAATGTGGGACAGATTGTCCACATCCACAGTTTGTGACATTAAACTTGACTAAACCCTTTCACACACATATCAGTGTCCAGGACTTGCTGATATGAAAACTTGCATTTCACAGAGAAAACAGAGCTGAAGAGATTCTATTCTATTTTGTATTTGCAGCTGAAGCTATGAGGCCTGACTTTCTGCTCGAAGGAGCACGCTGCAAATAGTTCTGCACAAAGCAAAACAGTGAAGCCACAGAGCAAAACACCAACTGTTAGCATGAGAGGCGTAAATATTTGTTTTGGTTCAACTGTGAAAACTGTGGCTGGACAATCTAAATAATTAAAGGGAGGGGGGAGGACATCAGCTGATATATGTTTCTCTAATACCTCGGTCAGGCTCTTCTGTCACCTGCCTGGTTTACTGTTTATATTTGTAAGTATATATTAAGTACACAGTTTTTGTTTGATCTGGAATTGATTTCCTTTAATCGCTCTTTTTTATTTATTCTGTCAATAATGGGCGTCACATGTCAGAGACGAACTCTTTAATCGTCCATTTCTCCAGCTTCTGTGATCTGCTGTTAACAGTAGAATGTGTCTGCGTCGACCTTATTGGATTTGCAACCAGCGAGGCAGTATTCCTTTTAAACAGGGCACTCCCCAGCTGAGCACTTACTGCACCAGGACTCCTGTGTGCACGCTGGTATGGATCTATTGATCCGCCTTTTGAAAGCAGAGACTAATTATGAGGGAAATTTGTGGCGAGGTCATCAAAAAACATGATGACTACTGGCAGAAAAAAGAATAACGCTAAAAGCATAAAAGCTTTTTTAGTTATTTGAATTACGGGGGATGGCTCAATTTAAAAATGTGGAGCGAGAGCTTGAGGGGTGTGGAGCCCAGCTGGATGAGAGTGAGACTGAACCCCATGAAGGGAAACGAGCAGAGACACCACAGAGACACGTCTGGAGACAGAACCCACGAAAGAGGCAGATTGTTTATATGCAAGAAGGATTTTCAGGAGAAAGTTCAGGAACACATCTCATCTGTATTTAACAGACTTGTCTGCAGGTAATGAGGAACACACTTGATGGAAAGCTGATGCTGGATGATAGTAATCACCTCCCGCTCCGCCGCACAGACACACGCCTCCCTCGCTCTTTCAACCAGACGCTCTGTCTCTCTCGCTGCCTCTCTTTTCTTTCAGCTCTCAAACTTTCCCCTGAAAGCTGCAGAGTCTCTTCATCTCGAGCAGAAGCTTGACGAGAAGACTTCACACCGAGTTGCTCTTCCACGTTCTGTCGACACAAGCGCTTGCTGGGAGTTTGGCTCCGAGGGGGCGATGCACGGAGTCTGTTCTCCAGCTTGCAGTTCTGATCAGAACCTTTTTTTTTTCAGGTATCACACAGCAGGTGAGAAAAGATGATCTGAAGCACGTATATAAACTGTGCAGGAAAGAGCTGAGAAGTCAAATCAGTGGCACAGAGGAAACATCCGGGATTCAGATGGTTGCTTGAGAAAGACGATATGCAGTAAATTGCACTTTTGGTGCTGAAAGTAAAAGTACTGCTTCGAAATAAGGAAATTAGAGAAGAGGTCAACGGGGATGAATAGAAAGGAAGCTATTATTTCATGATGTGCAATTTTTTGGTAAAAGATGAAGAAGGAAATGAGGAGAGATGGAGGGAAACTGGAGGAAGGAAATAAGAGAAAAGGTCATAGGATACAAAGAAGGAAAGGATAGATAAAGTAGATAGAAAAGATAATAGTGATATTGATTTGTGATAATGTGAAATATTTGTAAGTGCAGAAAGTTTGTGTGTTTTTGATTTTTAAATCAGTTGAAGGAAAAAGGAGAGAAGGAGGTAAAGAGGGACTAATGGAAGGAAATAGGAGAAGAGGTCAAACGGTTGAAAACAAGGGCAGATTAAATGAAGCATGAAGGAAACTAAAATTAAGATATTAGTGATGTTTTCATATGAGTAAATTCATTATAATGTACAAATATTTACTCCAGAGAGCTTTTGTGTTTTTGCTCTTTTCAGGTGAAAATGAGGAAGAGCTGCAGGGAAAGAGGGACTGAAGGGAATGAAATGAGAGACAAGGTCACAAGGATACAATTCAGGACAGATGAGATGAAGTCGAATTATAATAAACATTGTAGTGATTTAGTGGTTTAGTTGATTGCTGATAATGGGACTTATTTGGTCAAAGTACTCCTGGAGCCTGTGTTGTTGCTTTTTAAGATCCGTTGAAGACAGGTGGAAAAGAGGAGAGATGGAGGGAAAGAAGCCCTGAAGGAAGGAAATAAGAGAACAGGGTCAAGGAGGATACAAGGTGGAGGATGAAGGAGAAAAGAAACTAAAATAAATAATGATATCCTGGAAGTGGAGTCAAAAGTATCATTTCAAATATGCTCCGAAGTAAAAAGGCATGTAAACTTTCACGTTCTCTAACTTCCACAAACGAGCGGTATGGCTCCTCTCAGGCGGTTTATTAAAAAGTTGCCGATCTGAGTATATAATTGTGCACAGGAAGCCGAGCAGCTGTTCCAGTGAGTGCAGCAGACGTCGTGATTTACAGATCAGGCTGAAGCTACTTTCCATCTGCACTCCCGCTGAAAGCACACACGCTTTCTATCTGCTCGGATGAGGTCAGATTTTGCTTACGTGACTCCGGAGGCTTAAGAAACATTCACGCTCCCGATGGAGGACGACGACAGTTCTTCCATTCAGGCAGAGAACGAGTGTTACAGGATTTATTGTGTTGTCGAGTGCAGGACAAAGGGAAAAAGGGAAACAGTGAAGTGTGTGCGTGTCCACACCTGCACGGAACGACACTTAATACCTGAGCCTCTTGTTGAGTCTCGATTTTGTTTGAGTCTCTGACACAATCATGAAACCCTGAGCTGGAGGGGAAAGAAAGGATGTTTGTCCTCTCTCTCTCTCTCTCTCTCTCTCTCTCTCTCTCTCTCTCTCTCTCTCTTAATGCATGTAATTGCATGTTGTTGGAGTCGTGAGGTAAAAAGGTTCTTTGTGGCGGCTCCAGTTGAAAAAATGAGCTTTTCAGACACACAACACGATGTCGATGTGCTCGTGGTTTTATTCAGACAAGGTGCTGGAGCAGGTACAAAGCAGCTGATTGATTATGCTGCTGTAGTGTAATCTGTTGCTGGCCGAGCGAATCCATCAAGCGACAGATAACATCGGCCGATACGAGCAAGTCAGTGAGTGATGTATCCGTGTTTACGTGTTTACAGAATAAACAATGCAAGAAAAGATGTGGATTTATTTTTTTACATTTTAACGTTAGAGAGAGATCTTTATCTTTTCTTATTTCAATTTCTAAATATTTGATTGTATCTGTGTTTTCTTTTCATTTATTGTTATAGAATAGTTAGTGAAGTAATACAGTTAATTACTTCAATAACAATATCCTTACAATCATTGCTAATTAATTATTTAACAAATCTAACTATCTATCTATCCATCTATCTATCTTTCTATCTATCTGTCTGTCTGTCTATCTATCTATCTGTCTATCTGTATATCCATATATCTATCTATCTATCTATCTATCTATCTATCTATATATCTATCTATCTATCTATATATCTATATATCTATCCATCTATCTATCTATCTATCTGTCTATCTGTCTGTCTGTCTGTCTGTCTGTCTGTCTGTCTGTCTATCTATCTATCTATCTATCTATCTATCTATCTATCTATCTATCTATCTATCTATCTATCTATCTATCTGTCTGTCTGTCTGTCTGTCTGTCTGTCTCTCTATCTATCTATCTATCTATCTATCTATCTATCTCTCTATCTCTCTATCTATCTATCTATCTATCTATCTATCACAGTTTTATCTTCCACGGAAACTAAGGGGCTATTCCTTTGGTTGTACCTGTTAATATCTGGTGTTATAGATTTTATTATTTTATATAATGATTAAAAAAATCATTATTTATTTCACCAATTAAGCCCGAGCCCACAAAAATGGTCACAGAAAATAATTACGAAATGAATCATGCACCTAAAAGAATAATCATATTTTTGAATTGTGTTTATTTAAAATCGACAAATACTCATTTGTGCCATCAAATAAATAATAAGAGAAATTGATGTTAAAAAGGCCGTTTAATGTAAAAAATTACAAAAATGACAGAACATTGTTTTTGATTGTTTGATGAAGTTTCTCCAGTTTCTCCTCATTCACGAGTCACATCAGGATTAAACTGAGTCTGAGCAGCTCGTTTAGATTAAATCACTTTGATTGACACATCTTCATGAAGCACGTTTGGCTTTTTAATCAACATTCCAGACGCTTCCATGGACGTGTGAATTATACAAGATGTCATATCTGCACCCTGACCCTCTCGGACGGATGAAAGATTTAGCAGCACCTTCGCTTCTCCTGTCGATAAATATTTCAGTGACACATCGACACCAAATTCCTCAAAACAAATTCGGTGCAATCAGAGTTTTGGCTTTGTTCTTTCTTCTGTTTTCATATAATCAAGCCAGAGAGTCGGCGTTGGGTTGAGAGCAGTGAGAATAAAGGTGAGAATAAAAGTTTCCTCACGTCCTCTGACGGCTGTCGGGGGAAATTCAGGGAATTTTCAGCCGGGAAGAGCGAAGTTTAATCTCGTAGCCGAAGTGAAATCGTGAAACTTTTCCTCTTTTTTTTTCGGGACGACTTTGATTCGCAGATTAAAGCATTTGTGTGTCGAGAAGGTGTCGCCTGTTTGGAGGAGAAGCCACAAACAGACACAGAGGCCACTTCTCCCTTTGATAAACAGAGAGTGAGCTTTAAAGAAGTTCGAGGATTGGTCTTCAACTTTCAAAAAACGATTCAGACGCGAAGAGGAGTTATTGAAATTGCCCCCTTGAAGGAAATGGACCAGAGAAGAGAAGGGGGGGGGGGGGGTCAACGGGAATGGATGAGTTTTGAAGTGTAATGAAAGAGAAAAGTGAAAGGAGGTGGAAAAGTAGTTTTTAGTTTAACCGAGTGGTGAGTTGAGGGTGTGTGTAAGTGTGTGTGTGTAAGTGTGTTTGTGTGTGTGTGTTGTCTTTCTTTGGCCCTGAAAATAAGATCTATCTTGCCCAGAGCCCACATTTGTCTTGGAGAAACAATACAAACTCCATTTCCCCCCGCAGAGTAATCAGGAATGTGATTTATTGATCCCGTGCACAGATCTGCACGCTGGGAAATTGCTTTGTGGTCCAGCAGCAGCACACGGGCCTCAGCCTTCACGCTCCATCTCAACCAGTACCAGCCCTTTGCTAAGTCAATGTTAGCATCGATGGGTGTAATGGGAACGTGCTCTTTGCCAAAGCACAAAAAACACAGTGACTAACAAAGTGAGAGGGAGTTCTTTTACACTTCAGCAGCTCATTCAGCCGGCTGCTGCCTGCGGACGCCATGTTTGTTTGTACTTGGCTTTAGGGAACAGGACATCTTACAGTTTATCGAGCTTCCCACAAAGATACACCCGTGAAAAATAACTCAATGAAAATGTCCACAGTCATCGTGACAGATTAGATTGATGCAAATGATAGAAGCAATCCTGATCTCGATCTACACCAGAATTCTAATTTGTATTCCGGGACCCTGACACTGCATCCCTCCACCAAGTTACATGGAAATCCGTTCAAGTTGTTTTGGTGTAATCCAGGTAACTAACACACAAGCCAACCAACAAACAGATAAACATAAATTGTGTCCTAAATGCTAACATGGAGGAGAGGTCGGCGTTTATGACCTGTACTGCATCCTGCCACCAGGGGGCGATCAAAATGATTTGGTTTCACTTTCGGGCATCTGCCATGTCGTTCATCTTTCATGCTGTAGAGAAACAAAATGTAATTTCAGTCTGAATATTAATCAGCGACTGGAAAAAGAAACCAGCAGCACAAGCACAGAATTGTGAGGAGAAAAGTGAACTACAGCTCCCATGATGCATCTTGGTAAGAAACCATCAAAAGAGAGAATGACGGAGTTTGGGTGGAATCCAGCTTCTATGGCAACAAGTCGCAGTGAGTGGACTGCAGCTCTGATTCACTGCAGCTCCACAGTGACGGAGGCTCATCAGTATTCATGTCGGGGTTTAGATGGAGACAGCGACGGCTCCACATCGAACTGAAGTCAAAAAAAATATACAACTTGTACATTCTAGCCGTGCAGATCAATATTTTTAATAATAAGATTGGATTCAGCAATAACTGAACTGCAGAAGGCAATTACTGACGTGGGTAAATGTAAAGATGCAGAAAGAAGCTCCACCAGGATGGAGACCAACACCACGAGTTAAAAAAAAAAAAGAGTGAATATTGTACATTATATTTATTTATTGAGCAGAAACAGAAATCCAATTTGAATGCTCTTAGTTTCTCTGTGTTTCCAAGCAACAGCTCCTCCTGAAAGAGACGTGTTGCTGTTAAATGTTGAGAAACAAACTGGGTCGGGAGTCACTGAGGATTTATTCTGGATTAAACAAGAGGACAACTTGAATGTAAATTTAACTAAACCATCATAACCAGTTCAGTTCAGTCGTTTACTGAGATCCAAGCTCCTAGTGGAAACTTAGTCTGCAGAGGATCTAGATTTTAACAAATGTTTCCAGAAATTAAAGTTGACGATGTACTCAAGGCTGGAAAACTTGAACTAGAACAAACTTTAGCAGATCCAACACAACGTAACATTTGAGCTCATTACCCACTTTAGTAAAGATCTATTACTTTATATCCTTTATATATCACAAGGTCAGAAATGAGTGTCGATCCAAATCTATGCCGACTTCTCTCAGTCTCATCAGGACCGAGCTGTCCACAAAACTTTCTGTGCAACTATAACAATACATTTGAACTGATTAGTCCACGATTCAAACTAAACTCTACGAAGAACCAAACAATAACATCTTCTTCTATGGATCTTACATTCAGCCTGGAGGTGAAACAGAGTTGACACAAGAAAAATCTGAAATAATTCCGAACACAATCTAAAGTGATCTAAACCGGGAACAGAAACAAACACACATTTACTAGTTAAAAAAGCCATTTGAAGAATGTGTGGTGATTCCCGCTCTGTAGCTTCAGCCTTTCATTTCTTTACTGTTGACTTTAAAATGACAGACGACTGCTCGCAGGGCGCTCTGCATGACGGTAAAAAGGAAAAGAACAAAGGCTGAGTCACGGCCGCCATTTGATTTACACGTGTCCCATAAACGTATAATGGACTCTATAAATTTGATCCCTGGGGGGAAAACGTGCGAGCCCACAAAAACGACGGGGAATGATCAAAGCCGGAGAGCAGGCGGGGTGGGAGGGTGGTGGGGGGGGGGGGGGGGGGGGGGGGGGACCACCGCGGTGCCCGGCTGCCTTCCCACCGCACCGTCTCACCTGCCAGGCGCCCGAGAGCCTATCAGCCCCTTATCGTCCAGCTCCAGCTCCGGGGCTTCTTAACCCCCCGAACCCACTGGAAGCTCCACGTCGGCCTCGGCCTGATGTGTTCTCCCACGATGATACTTCTCTCTGTGGATCGCTGCCAGCTCGCCCCCCCCCCCCCCCCCCCCCCCCCGGTGGAATGCAGAGATAATAGCGTCGGAGAGCTGGAGATGATTTTTTATGTAGGTGCTTAGTGCCAGCTCTTCAGGGCGAAGCCGAGCCGCTGCCGTCGTCCAAGTGTCTCCTCCTTGTCCTCCGGTAAGAGACTCTGCAGTCGGGGCTAACAACTCCCCCCCCGCTCCTCCGGGGTGTTTAAATGAAGTGAAATGTCAGCCGCTGCCTGATATCCGATGAACGCCGGGGTTTGAATCCAAAGGACAGTGACACATATTTGTTTCTCGCCTGCGTCTCAGCAGAGGCCTGGTTCTCGGAGGGAAATGAAAGGCCCGGGGGGGTTGAGGGGTGTGGGGGGGGAGTCTGCTTCTGCTTATTTGACGGTGTTGCCATGTGCTTTGGGGGTTCTTTGAGGTGATAACAAAAATATGTCAGCCTTAACGGCCCCATCTGGTCGTCTTCTTAAAGCAGAGAATACCGCTCAATTGGAGAATGTGTTTCAGATTTGGGGCCTTTACGGTCGGTCACAGAGAGTCGCTGGAGTTTTTTTCATGTAAACAAGGATGAAAGCGCTGGAGCCGGATCATAGGTACGAGGTTTGAGCTTCATCGAATCCGTCACCTCCATGTTTAAGTTCAAGCTCGTCCGTGCAAGTTGCTGCATGCGAGACCGCAAACGCTGAACAGATTGTCGCGATGCTGACGCAGCTTCGGTCGAGGAGACGAGGCGATGAGTCAGGGTTTGGAGTCAGAGGCCGGTTGTTGCCTCTCGCTGTGGTTTCCTGAACTGATCTGAGGAGGCAACCAGTGGATTACACGTCCCCGTCAGATATGCAGAATATGCTAATCGAGCTGCTAATTCCAGAAATCTGTCAGTCTGTCTCTAAAGTGGAATTCAAATCTCCAAAAAACTGTTATTATCCGCTTCACACTGGGAACATTGTCCAGGGCCCAGAGGAGCTGCAGGGGACAACACAACACATTCTGAATGAATAGATCCTTTTGATTAATAGTTTATATTCATTTTCACCACATTGGAGTGACATCCTGGCAACAGTATTCACAAAATCACTTCCTCCTCAGCCATTTCCCAAAACAAAATAAAAGCACAATGTTTGTTTTGTTGCTGCTTAATGCTTTTCATACCGAGCGGAGTTACGGAGCTTTTATTTTGAAAGGTTGCAAACTGAAGATTGAGTTGATTGATGAACACACTTCCGAAATAGCCGACTCGCACACAACGTCCAGCACATGAACAATAAAATAATAAATAATATCATAAGTGTTTGAGGAGGACTCGCTAATAACAAGGAATGATTCTGAAGTAGCTCCGGAGCAGAAACACAGGACGAGAGAACAGGAAGTTCTAAAACAGGCTCTAAAACACTCGAGACCTCCTGCCAGACTTTCACTCCTCAAACCTCTGGTGTAGGGAGAAGACAGATGTTCCTGACGGAGGTGACGAGTCTCTTTTCCCTTCGTGATCCACGTCAAAGCTCCGCACCACCAGGAAGAAGAGTGAAAACCTGTGGAGTCGTGTTTCCATCTCCGTCAACTGGTCCTGGAGCCGAGAAATACCTGTGACGACTAAAGAGTCACTTGACCCCTAGAGGGAGTTTGTGATTATGACTTTTCAGACGGAAGACACAAACCAGATGTGTGTGTGTGTGTGTGTGTGTGTTTCTTCAGGTTTTCCCCTCTTGCTCCAGCAGCCCGTCTCACTGGCGGCCTGAGCCTGACGTTAGTTAACCGGAGAACTTGTTGTCGGTGTTTGCCAGCGGAGGATTAACTCAACCTGAGATCTGCCTCCGAGAAAATGTTTACATCCTGTAACGATCCGCTCATTGCAAACACATGCACACTGGTAAATGTGCTGCTATTACGCCTAATGACCGCTGCTTCCAAGTTTCCCAGAGCCGAACATGCTCCATCTCTGACATCCATCCCTCAGTAATCTGCTCCACTGGGTCTGTGTGTGTGTCTGTGTGTGTGTGTGTGTGTGTGTGTGTGTGTGTGTGTGTGTGTGTGTGTGGATCAGCTCAGGCCTCGTGCTTTTCCATGTTTCACCGTCAAACCAGAACCAGCTGCAGCACGAAGGCAAGAAGTCTGCACCTGCACCAGCATTGTTTCCATAATGAAAATCACACCAGCCCCAGAGGGAGGAACTCCACAGTGTCTCTCTGCACAGCTCGACCCGGGGATTTACGAGAGTGACGAACTCCCAGGACTAAATCACGGGGATTTGATGAGGAGGCCCGGAGGCTAACGAAGCTGCGTGCCAGTTGTGCGAAGTCGTCGGACACACCCATGTTGTCTCCACTCGTTCTTCCCCCCCTGTGTAAATCTTTTTTCTCATGAGAAGTGTTTTTCTCCTCGTGATCCAACATTAATGTGGCCCCGGGTTGTGAGACCCGAAACTTGGGGGGGGGGGGGTCAGCCGTAAATCATTCACGCCACGAGAAGTGGAATGGCGGTCGCCTCGGAGTTTGGGAGAAACTGGGCTGAGAGTTTGTGGTTTTGAATTCCTGCTTTTCTGGCTGGGGGAACTCTAAACGTGGAGAAAATCCAATAACTGTTGTTGTGTTGCAGCCTGAGCAAACGCGCACAACCACAAAGCGGGAGGGGGGGGGGGGGGGGGGGGCTTCCTTAATGCATCTCATGAGCGAGAGCGGGGGAGCGTTTAACAATACAAGCTTTTACTTTGGAAGGAAATATGTGTGAGTGTGTATAAATGAATAAATGAGGAGCAGGGAGTGTGGACAGAAACAAGCCGGCTCAGCAGAGTTTCATTTGCATCAAGTGACGCTAACGAAAACCAACGTGAGTGAAAACAGGATCAGAAAGTGAAAGTCCCAGGAGGCCCGAGAGGAAACTCACAGGGAGGACGAAGCATTCTCTGCATTGTTCAGACTCAGACTTTGCAGGTGGCTCATGCATTTATTATTTTTTTTTTTTCATCCAACGGCATCGATTCTGGGAAAATCCAATAGGTGTCCGTGCTCCTCGGGCTCTTCTCTCATTACCTCGTTTGATATTCATGCTGGAATATTATGAGAAGATAAATCGTTTAATCTTAGTTTTTTATTGAACCCTGTCGTGAGCGAGCCACTCCTCTCCGTCCTGCGGGGGGAGCCGACGCAGCTTTGAGAGAATGATGGATTAGAAATTAGCCAGCGAGGGAATTTGTGCAAAAACACGATCAAACTCCGACCGCTTGAGTTTTCACTGAACCAACGTCGGGTCCTCCATTTACAAGAAAAGACTTTCCAGGGCCCTAACGTTGCACTTTTCCAAAAGCTCGTTAAGAGGAAAGGCATTAAGGAGCGGCCTTATCAAAAAGAAAAGAAAAGTTTTCATTGTGATTAATGAGAGTCATTTATATCCATAAACGGTGGATTTAAAATGTTGGTTTTTTTGTCGACAACTTCACAGCAGTGGTACCGCTGAGCTCAATCACCTGTCAATCACAGAGTGTGTGGGTGGGACTGTTGAAGTCAACACAATCTGCACCTCTACAGATGACTCACACGTGTTGGTTTCTAATCGCACTTTTGATTTCACTTGGAAACTCTTGAGACGTCTCAGCCGGCACAGGTTTTTATATTTTTAGTTCAGTGTGTCACAACTCCCCCCCCCCCCCCCCCCCCCCCGAGCAGCTCTGTCATGAAACAGGACAAGTGTTGCCAGGGAACTGTTTTTACTTCTGAAGGTTTGTTCAGAATTACAAATTATGACTAAACCATCATTTTGATTAGATCTGATCATATTTTTTTTTTATAAATCAAACAAATTTGCATTTACTGGATCTATATGTATCAGAGCCTGGATTATTTTTATTATAAGCAAAGAGAAACATGTATTTGGTCCAAATACCATGGAGTTATACATCTAAACAAACTATTTACCTAGTGTAGATCATGTAATTCTGAATATAAGAGGCTAATATGTTTCCTGAAGAAACTGTGATCGATGCTTCTCTTATTTTAATTAAGATTAGTTTGTCCTCTGAAGTGAAAGGTGCTGAAAGGAATGTGGCAGTTGCAGGAGGACCAGGTATAAAGGGGGGGGGGGGGGGGGGACGCTGGTACATCTCTATCTTTCATCTCAGCTGGACGGGGAACAGAGAGCCTCCAGGGAACTCTCCCAGTTCAATATTTCATCCTGATGGGGCCCGGTGGTTTGAGAGGGGTCAGCGGTGAAGAGCAGGGGGGGACGGGGGGGGGACATGGAATGAACGTTCATACCTGGTGAAAGAGAAAAGAAAGCACCACCTCCGGGCGAGAGAATTGCAGGGAGAAGGTCTGTGGGGGGGGGGGGGGAGATGGAGGGAGGACCTGGAAGGAGGAGGAGCAGGAAGTAGGTTGAGAAGAGATCAGTTTGACCCTGGACAGCAGCTTTCTTCATATTTACAAATGTCTCTTCATCTTAATTCCACATAATTCCTTGCTTTAAAAATCTAAATAATAACGAGACTATGAAGAATCTTTAAGCGTAAGGAAGAAGTCTCCGTTATTCTGTGTTACACTTATAAACAGGAAGACAAAAGCTGCACCAAAAAACACTTTCTAATTCTGAAGACGTTTTCTGTCTCCACTCGAAGGAGAAGCAGATAAACAAGAATAATCATGGAGTGGAAACGGAAGATTCCCCCGAGGCTTCAGAGGGAAGGACAGATTCACCGCTTAGTATTTACTTCAAGGTCTGAAAACTTTACTGAGGCGTTCGCGTCGTCCCTCGGTCGTTAGTCTCCGTGGATAAAGAAGCGTGTGAATGTAAACGAGTAAATTTAGCAGGAGATCAATTAGATATTTAGAGTCAAAACCATTAGAAAATGAAAGAAGCATCTAAAACTTTAAATCAGATTTTATTAATTTAATTCTAAGTGCAGTTTGTGCGGTTTCCTTTTCCTTCGGTTCCGTCTATAACATCGGTCTTTATGAGTGAATGTGTCTGTTAGAGTCATTAGGTCCATTACACTTCACCTAATTGCTCACTTTAGAATATAATTTCCAAATAAACGTCTCGTGTGGAGCCAGAAACATCACGAAGGCTTCAGGGCGAATGTGTGAGTCTGAATTCAGCCTGAAGCAAAACATCACTTCTGTTTGCTTTAATTCAACACACACAAATATATATAAATAAATATGTATATATATAACATATCATTTTTTATCATATACAAGAACTTTACCAGTTACACCCAGCTGGATTTGCTTGTACACAACAGGCAGAGGAATTCTCAACGCTTCATTTATTTCCTTCCTAATAATTTCTTGAAAGTTTCCTGGAGCCGCCGACGTCGCTCGGTTCTAATTACAGGAAAAAACCCAGAAGCGAAAAACTCTGAAGACGTCCAGATGAATTTCCACGAGAGAGAAAAAGAGGCTCCGATTAAAACCCAAGTGGAGCTTTGTTTGTCATTGAGTCATAACTGGAAACTTTACTCCACTTTAATGCTGAGTTATAGTCGTAGAGTTGTGCTACCTTAGAACTTTGGGGATAACTGGAAAGTGCACGACTGCTCCAACAAGGTCTTCAACTAATTTAACTGTGAAATCGTAATTTTCTATCACTTAAAATTTCACACATGTGCTGCTACATTGTGAATATTATATTACATTTGTTATATTTTCTTGTGATTTTAATGGTGGGACTCAAAGCTGATTATTTTATTCTTTCTTTTAACTGTAATTGTTGCCAAATATACACTTTTTTTCTCTGAAACATTTTAGTACTATAGTAAGGTGTATAACTTTAACCTATCTACCTTTTTTAAATCACTATCAGCTGGTTAACATGCTGATAGACTTGCTGTAAAAAGTTGCTTATCTCAGAGGATTCATGTTCCAGGTTATGAACTAGACACCACACGTCGGAAACTTGTGCCAGTTTTGCATCTTGCTCGATACGGAGAACAAAATCACAAATGTGTAAAATGTTAATAGACATATATGTGCTAGTTCAATGGGTTAGGGCCAGAAAAGTTGTAGCATCAAGTTCTTTACGAATGCAGCTACGTTAACTCGCCACGTTTCCAAGTCTCAGACTCATCTCTTACATCGAGCTGTCAATCACCCGGACCAGACTCTGGATTGTGGCACTGGTTTTCATTATCTCTGTGATCTGGTCCCTTTGGCGTGGGAGGACACTGGACTTTTTTTTAGCCTTACATGATTGATAGCTTCATCACTGTCAAGTTTTCCTCTTTAACTTTAACATCACGAGAGCTGCTTTGAGAGTGAGGCGCCGTTTCATCCACACATTATATGAATTCATAACTGATGGTATGTGACAGAGAATCTAGTAAAACACAAGTCGGAAATAAATCTGAATTCCACAATAAACTATATTATAAGTTTAATAATGTCAATGGAGACTAAAAAGAAGAATAACACTTTATTGGGTTTTTTTCAATGTCGTATTTTGACATTTTATTTTCCTCCCCACATTTCAAATGTTAATTTTACATATTTAATGAGGTGAACATGTCCTTTGTGTCAGTTTAAAGGACACATTTCTCTTTTAACTTCATTAAACACCATTTTTCTAATGATGTGTTTAATCATGTGTTTGACTTTTCTGACCTTTGACTAGTTTAAAATATCATACGCCGTCTTTGGAGACAATAATAGAGTCAGACTGTATAGTCTGGATTTCAATTCTCCATCTTTCACACAGTGCAGGACCGTGTTTACGTTTCAGTCCATGTTGGACGTTCATCCGTGCAGACTGAGGCGTCCATATGCTGCTTCATCATATATAAACAGTGTATAAACAGTGTATAAGCAGTATATAGGCTCCTCTCACAGGTCCACCACAGGTCACATCATTACAAACACAACGTTACTCTCTGAGGATTCTTGAGCTCCTCAGAAAATCCTGTTTCCCCGACTTAGAAAACATCGATCTGACGTCTGAGCTTTGAATGTGGAGAAAAAAACAATGGACGCTGTAAACAGCATGTGGTGTATTTGTGTTTAAACATCAGCTTGACACCTCCTTCCAACACCAGCATATATATATATATAGAGGAATGAGGAGCAGAGTGTTAGGTGTGACAGGCAGATGGATCATTTAAAACGTATCCACATGTAAGAGGAGGATTCACAGCTTCAGGTTAATATTAGAAGCTGCTGAGAATTACGTTAATTGGTTTATAAGTGATAAAGCAACTGTACAAACATTTTCACAGACTTTCAAAGTTCTCCTGAATTAAAAGAGGCGTTCATGTGAAAACAGTTTTTTCCGATTATTCCCACGTCTCAAACAAACGCTGGCACGTAGGTTCAACGCTGGAATGATGGCGCAGAGGAAATGGGGGAAAATGTCACATTTCAGATTCTTCATTAAAGCCCTTAAGGGTGGAAAATCTACATTCTATACATTTATATTCTATATCTATAACCAGAGACAAAAGGACGAGAAGACAAAGGACAGTTCAAGCGCTGTCTCACTGGTCACTCACCTCCCGGTTGCATCATACACTTGAAACGCTCATTATCAGCCAATTACCCCCCCCCTTTCCCTCCCTTTATTTCACATGCTAATTCCTGTCCTCCCCAACGTGGAAACAATCCGAGATGGTGGCTGGTGATGAACCGACGCACTGGGTCAGGTGGCCGAGGTAATTGGGAGACACATAGAGGGACGGATTACATCTGACAGGTCATTCATCCCACTTTGGTTAACAGCAAGTGAGGCCGGCTGTGAGTGGAGCATTTACAACCTCATTGTCCAGTCAATCACTCGCTTATATATACTGTATATACATATATGAAATGGATTTTGATAGACGTGTTTATTTTATAATATCTCCCATGGGCTTGAACAGACAGGATTCCTCGGGGCCTCCGGGGAGCATGTCAAGAGATGACCCAGTGTAAACACATATGTTTTAAATATGGCATATACATCCTATATAATAAATTATAACACGGACATCTGTTGGATGTGATCTCTGGAAGCTCGGAGTAAAATAACACGCAGCTTTTACAACACACGTCATTTTAGAGCCGCGGCTACCGACACTGCTGAGAATAAACATGGTTTTTATCTGGTCGTTATTTTCTGCTTTTCTTTTCTCTTCTAATCAGTTTGGAGTTTAAACAATTTAAAAATAGGTTCAATTAAGAAAAAGAAAAGAAATCAATTGTTCCCACTGCCATTAAATGCACTTATTGGCTTTGGTGTGAATTGAATTTTAAACGAGTCACAGTCACATCGCTTCTGGTGACTTTGAACCACGTAAAAGTCTCGTGGTTGAAACATCGATAAAAAAGATGGAGATGTTGGAAAATATATTTTTCTTTGGCAAAACTTCAAAGGTACAAATCAAAGGACAAAAACAACTGCAAAGAACAAATCACCATGGGTGCTACACGTGTCACACAAAAGTTCACTCCCTAAAGTGAAACCAGAACAAACAGAATTGGTCCTGACCGTGTTCCAGACCCTCAGGTGGGAAGAGTTGTGTTTCCCAATTTAAAAATGACTTAATTCTGGATTAACACAACAACAGGGAATCTTTTAAAATGTCCCACTCTTCTGACTCCACCCTCTGACATGTTGAGTCAGGAATGGGCAGAAAATGACGGCTCCTCTTCATCGAGGAGTGGGTTTAATGGTTGTACTGTGTTTGTTGCCTTTAGCTCATAATGGTTTCAAGTTCGATCGGGTCCCTCATGATGCAGGATAACGAAACACACGTCTGAACTTTCAAACTTACAGGTAAATAAATAACCATCAGTGCCTGTGTTTGTTCCAACAAATGAGAAAACAGGTTCTATATCTAGTTATTGGTATCGATCCATGTTATGACTCTCTCACGCCGTAGAGGAGTGAAACCCGGAGCGACTGTAATCTCCCTGAAGAGTTCACACCATCAATTAATCCTAAATATCACATAATTGATTCTTTGGTTTATTTTAGATCCAGAGCTTTTCCATTAGGCTCCAACTCCGTCTGTCAAACACGTCA